>NC_092872.1:691333085-691633085 GCF_028372415.1 Notamacropus eugenii
AAAGAGATCCAAAAAGGGAAACTCCTAGGAACATTGTGGCCAAATTCCAGAGTTCCCAGGTCAAGGAGAAAATATTGCAAGCAGCTAGAAAGAAACAATTCAAGTATTGTGGAAATGCAATCAGAATAACACAAGATCTAGCATCTTCTAAATTAAGGGATCTAAGGGCGTGGAATAAGATATTCCAGAAGTCAAAGGAACTAGGACCAAAACCAAGAATCACCTACCCAACAAAACTGAGTATAATACTTCAGGGGAAAAATTGGTCTTTCAATGAAATAGAGAACTTTCAAGCATTCTTGATGAAAAGACCAGAGCTGAAAAGAAAATTTGACTTTCAAACACAAGAATGAAGAGAAGCATGAAAAAGTAAACAGCAAAGAGAAGTCATAAGGGACTTACTAAAGTTGAACTGTTTACACTCCTACATGGAAAGACAATATTTGTAACTCTTGAAACTATTCAGTATCTGGGTACTGAGTGGGATTACACACACACACACACACACACACACACACACACACACACACACACACACGCACATAGAGACAGAGTGCACAGAGTGAATTGAAGAGGATGGGATCATATCTTAAAAAAGTGAAATCAAGCAGTGAGAGAGAAATATATTGGGAGGAGAAAGAGAGAAATGGAATGGGGCAAATTATCTCTCATAAAAGAGTCAAGCAAAAGACTTATTAGTGGAGGGAAAAAGAGGGGAGGTGAGAGAAAAACGTGAAGTTTACTTTCATCACATTCCACTAAAGGAAGAAATAAAATGAGCACTCATTTTGGTATGAAAACCTATCTTACAATACAGGAAAATGGGGGATAAGGGATAAGCAGGATGGGGGGGATGATGGAAGGGAGGGCATGGGGATGGGGGAGCAATTTGAGGTCAACACTCATGGGGAGGGACAGAATCAAAAGAGAGAATAGAAGTAATGGGGGACAGGATAGGATGGAGGGAAATATAGTTAGTCTTATACAACACGACTATTATGGAAGTCATTTGCAAAACTACACAGATTTGGCCTGTATTGAATTGCTTGCCTTCCAAAGGGAAGGGGTGGGGAGGGAGGGAGGAAGAAAAGTTGAAACTCAAAGTTTTAGGAATAACTGTCGAGTAATGTTCTTGCCACTAGGAAATAAGAAATACAGGTAAAGGGGTATAGAAAGTTATTTCGCCCTACAGGAGAAAAGAGAAGATGGAGACAAGGGCAGAGAGGGATGATAGAAGAGAGAGCAGATTGGTGAGAGGGGCAGTTAGAATGCTCAGTGTTTTGGGGTGGGGGGAGGGGACAAAAGGGGAGAAAATTTGGAACCCAAAATTTTGTGAAAATGAATGTTAAAAGTTAAATTTAAAAAAAAATCTTTTGATATCTGATTCTTTTTTATCCTTGCTACAAAATCAGATTTCTTCTCAAAATTTTAGTATTGTGTCTTGATAGGAATTAAGTTTTCATAGATCTAGTACTTTTTTCCTCTCTCTTTAAAAATACATTGACCAGTATACCCATTTTTGAAAAAATAAGAGGAAAAGAATATGAACAGTTTTGAAAATTTTGGAATAATTTATTTTAAATCATCTTAGTATAAAATAACCATGATTTTGGCCCAATCATCCCCCATCCTTGCAATACACGCATGCACACACGCACACATAAACACCTCTCAGAACTTGTTTTCTGATCTAGCTTGTTCACTCAGTGTAGGTTTATGATTTTGCAGGCCACTCAGAGGCATGGTCACTGGTACACATATACAACTCTCAGAGTCCTAGGGATAATAGTCAGATATAGCTCCTCTCCTACCTTAGTAGAATCTAGCCATTGAGACCACACTGTTGTACTTTCCATTAAAGAAACCAGTCAGATGAGCCACATTTATTCTGAATCAAAATATTTTCCTAATAGAAAGTCAAGCAAGAATAATAAGATAGCATTGTTCCATAAGCTGAGGACATATTCTACAAGGGTGTGCATAGTGTTCACAGGAGAGTAGAGAAACTTTAAGGAACATTTGTACAGAGTAAGGAAAACATAATTCAGAGACAACTCATAACTCTACTGTAATCTTCAATATCCTTTATCTAGCTCAGGAACAGCAAGTATAATAATTCACTGATATGCCATACTCTTTCTCCTTTGGTTGCTCCTCTTCTGTATTTCCCTGTTCTATTTCTGGACAGTATCACTTCTCCTCTAGCTAGTCCAATTAGGCTGCTCTTTTTCCAAGCTGCAGTAGTGGTGTTACACTTTTTCAACAAAAGTAGAAACTCTAAGTCTAGCATCTACAGAGCTCTCCTAGATCTGTTCCATTAACTGGGCCCTGAGTCAGAACTAAAGATTTATTTTCCCCTCCAAAAACTTAAAGTCCTATGTCAGGGATCTGAAGAGAGTCTTTTGCTTGGCTCCCTTTTCATAGATTTTGAGGAGTTTCTCCCTTCTAGGCTGTAGATGTCAGTTCTGGGAAAAGCAAATGTAAAACTTACCTTTCTTTTTCCAAACGAAAGATGGCAGCGGAAAAAAATAAGCAACGACAAACAAAATCAAAAAAATTATGTCACTTTCCTCTTCTAAGGAAAAAGTATCACACTCTAAGCTCTCTTCCTATTTTCAACTCAAAAGTCTGTCCGGAGATCAGCCTTTAGCTCTTCAGATCATCTTAGTTTGGTTTGGTTCTGGCTTAGTTCATCTGACATCAATTCAAATTAGGGCTAATTCAGTGATATGACTCTTCTCTATCTTATGGTAATAAGCTAAAATCCAATTTATTCAATTGCCACCATAACTAAGGAATATATATATATATTTGTCCTATGAATATCAAACACTTGTAAGAATCAGAGTTTCCCAGCTCTAACCTTCAATGTCCTCATGTAAAGTCACATGTTAATTAGAAGCTAGGAAATACGACACTTTTGCCAAATTCAACTGGAGTAAGTGCCCCTTTCTCTGTGGGGATGATTTTTTTTTCATGTTTATGCCAGCATTATCCCAATTTCTGCCCCTTGATAATGGCCAGTTACTTTTATTTTACTTCATCAGAAAACAAAATTAAAAGTAAAATATAAAATATAAAATAAATTATTCCAATCACTGATCTCAAATAGACATATAATCTGTAGCTTCTTGTTCCTGAAAAGAACCATTAGAAGAGAGTAAAGAGAGACATTTCATAATGAATTCAAGGAAAGGAAGTGGTACGTATGAGCCCAACAGCCACTGTGGTTAATTGTAAAGGATTTAGGCCAGGAAATCAGAAATACTAGTAGTAGAAGCCTATCTTCGAAATATTCTATCTGTGTAGCTATTAGCAAATGTTTTAAGTTCTCCAAGATTTTGTCTTCTGTAAAATGAAAATAGTTATGCCTATGATACCTACTCCACAGGGCTATTATGACTATTAAACGAGATAATTGTATAAAACATTTTTCAGAACTTAAAGCCCATATAAATGCCAGCTATTATTGTTGCTAATACATGCACTCCTCCTTGATTCATATTTGATTTCAGCCGAGAGGTCAAGACAAACTGGCAGATATGTGGCTTTTGACAAGTTTCTTAGTGTCCATCAATTATTTGCTGTATTCTACTGACTTAAGTACCACATAGACCTGGAAGGGAACAGGGGAAATGTGTGACTACATAGTCTTAAAATGGTGTATTTGGAAAAATAGATGGTAGAACAAATGTAGCCTTGCCTAGTGGATAAGATTTTGTATCCTTATTGCCATGGCTTGGATTTTGCTCCTTCAGGGAAAGTAAACTTTTAGTAGTAGGGTGCTTTAGTGGAAAGTGTGGTAGATTTGAGGTTAAAAAAGAAAGAAGAAAACAAAAATTGGATTTGAGCCCTGGCTGCTTTATTTATTTATCGACTGTGTTACTTTGAACAAATTGCTTCCATGTTCTAATTTTCAATTTTCTCAGCTGAAAAATGAGACTCCTGGACTATTTAATCTGATTAGATTGGGTTATCTAATCTCCAGAGTCCCTTCCTATTCTCACAGCCTACCTTCTAAACTTCTCTTTCTAACTCTGATATTCTGCATTCTAAGATTCTTCTCAGTTCTGCATTCCATACAAAATTTTCTAACATTATATTTTATCTTTTTCTTTGCACACGGGTTTGTTAAACAAAGTTGGTAATGGAATGTCTTTTTTGTTCAATGAATGAACACGATGGTCCCTTTATTATAGAAATTGTATTCATTGAGGAGTATGGTGATATCTATGGGTTAATTCCTTTAAAATTAGCAGCAATAATTAGCATAGAATTTATCTCTTCATTACATTGCAAAGTCTCTCGGGTAGTCAGACTTTATTGTTGGAATAATGGCTTGTGAAAATTTCAGGAAAAGGAGAAGACACATGTGAATATCAAGTTGTTCACCTTCAGCAACTGTCTCAATGGCTTTTTTTTTTTTTTATCACTACAGCATGACTGCATAGGTGAACTTAGTGCATAAGATGTAGTAGAAGATGAGGATGACTTTGGTGGTCACTATTTTCTTTGTATGAACTTTTTTTTTTTTAATTTGTATTCAGTTTTCTACAATCACTTCCATTAGTCTTAGATTTTCTACCCCTCCTTCCCCGAGACGCTGTGCAATCTTATATGGATTCTACACATACCTTCTCATTAGATACATTTTCATATTAGTCATGTTGCACAGAGTAATTAAAATGAATGGGAGAAACCACAAGAAAAATGAAAACAAAACAAAACATAACACAAGAGAAAACAGTCTGCTTCATTCTGTTTTTCAATTCTATAGCTCTTTCTCTGGATGTGGATGGCATTTCGCCTCGAGTCCTTTGGGAATGTTTTGGGTCCTTGCATTGCTGTGAAGGGCTAAGTCTACTAGAAAATTTCCTCATACACTGTGATTGTTACTGTGTACTCCCATTTTTTTTCTTTCACTCAGCATCAGTTCATACAAGTCCTTCCAGGCCTCTCTAAAGTCTTCCTATTCATCATTTCTTATATCACAATAGTATTTCATTACATTCATATACCACAACTTGTTCAGTCATTCTCCAATTGATGGGCATCCCCTCAATTTCCAGTTCTTGGCAACCCAAAAAGAGCTGCTATAAATATTTTTGTACATGTGGGACCCTTTCCAATTTTTATGATCTGTTTGGGATACAGTACTAGAAGTGATATTTCTGGGTCAAAGGGTATGGACATTTTTGTAGCCCTTTGGGCAAAGTTCCAAATTACTTTCCAGAATGGTTGGATCAGCTTACAGCTCCACCAACAAAGAACTAGTATTCCAACTCTCCCACATCTTCTCCAACTATCATCTTCCTGTTTTGTCATGTTAGCCAATCTGACAGTTGTCATGTGGCACCTTAGAATTGTTTTGATTTGCATCTCTCTAATCAATGGTGATTTAGAGCATTTTTTCATAGGACTATGAATAGCTTTAATTTCTTCCTCTGAAAACTGCCTGTTCGTATCATTTGATCTTTTATCATTGGGGAATGACTTGTATTCTTGTAAATTTAACTAAGTTCTATATATATTTTAGAAATGAGGCCTTTATCATAGATATTAGTTGCAAAAACTAGTTCCCATTTTTCTGCTTCCCTCCTAATCTTGGTTGCATTCAGTTTGTACAAAAATTTCTCAATTTAATGTAATCAAAATTATTCATTTTGCACTTTGTAATGTTCTCTATCTCTTGTTGGGTCATAAATTTCTCCATTCTCCATAAATCTGACAAATACACTATCCCTTGCTCCCCTAATTTGTTTATAGTTTCAATCTTTATACCTAGATCATGTATCGATTTGGACTTTATACTTGTGTATGGTGTAAGGCATGGGTCTATGCTCACTTTCTGCCACACTGTTATCCAGTTTCCCCAGCAGTTTTTGTCAAACAGTGAGTTCTTGTCCCAGAAGCTGGGGTGCTTGGGTTTATCAAACAGTAGACTGCTATATTCATTGACTACTGTGTCTTGAGTACTTAACTTATTCCACTGGTCTACCCCTCTGTTTCTTAGCCAGTACAAAGTAGTTTTGATGATTACTACTTTATAATACAGTTGAGATTTGGTAGGGCTAGGCCACCTTCCCTCACATTTCTTTTGATATTCTGGACTTTTTGTTCTTTCAGATGAATTTTGATATTATTTTTTCTAGCTCTAGAAAATAATTATATGGTAGTTTGAATGGTATGGCACCGAATAAGTAAATTAATTTAGATAGAATTGTCATTTTAATTTTTTTTAGCTCGGCTTACTCAAGAACAACTGATGTTTTTCCACTTACTTTGATCTGACTTTAGTTGTGGGAAGTGTTTTGTATTTGTTCATATAGTCCCTGGGTTTGTTTTGGTAGGTAGAATCCCAGATATTTTATAGCATCTACTGCAGCTTTAATTGAGATTTCTCTTTCTATCTCTTGCTGTTGGGTTTTGTTAGTAATATATAGAAATGCTGATGATTTATGTGGGTTTATTTTGTAACCTGCAACTTTGCCAGAGTTGTTTATTATTTCAAGTAGTTTTTTACTTGGTTCCCTAGGATTCTCTAAGTATGTCATCATATCATCTCCAAAGATTGATAATTTAGCTTCTTCTTTGCCAATTCTAATTCCTTCAATTTCTTTTTCTTCTCTTATTGCTAAAGCTAACATTTCTAGTAACATATTGAATAACAGTGGTGATAATGGACATCCTTCTTTCACCCCTGATCTTATTGGAAATACATCTAGCTTCTCCCCATTGCATATAATGTTTGCGGATGGTTTTAAGTAGATACTTTTAATTATTTTATGGAAGACTCCATTTATTCCTATTTTCTCTAGTGTTTTCAATAGGAATACGTGTTGTAATTTGCTAATAGCTTTTTCTGCATCTATTTAGATTATCATATGGTTTGTTAGTTTTGTTGTTGATAAGATCAACAATGCTAACAGTTTTCCTCATTTTGAAACAGCCCTGCATTCCTGGTATAAATCCTACCTGATCATAATGTATTATTCTTGTGATAATTTGTTGTGTTCTTTTTGCTAATATCTTATTTAAAATTTTTGCATTGCTATGTATTAGAGAAATTGGTCTATAATTTTCTTTCTGTATTTTAGCTCTTCCTGGTTTAGGTTTCAGAACCATATTTGTATCATAAAAAGAATTTGGTAGGACTCCTTCTTCAGCAATTTTCCCAAATAGTCTATATAGTATTGGACTTAACTCTTCTTTAAATGTTTGATAGAATTCACTTGTAAATCCATCTGGCCCTGGAGATTATTTCCTAGAGAGTTCATTGATGGCTTGTTCAATTTCTTTTTCTGAGATGGGGTTGTTTAAGTATTCAACTTCCTCTTCTGTTAATCTGGGTAATTTATATATTTTTAAAATATTCATCCACCTCACTTAGATTGTCAAATTTATGGGCATACAGTTGGGCAAAGTAATTTCTAATTATTGTTTTAATTACTTCCTCATTGGAGATGAGTTCACCCTTTTCATTTTTGATATTGGTAATTTACTTTTCTTCATTCTTTTTTAAATCAAATTGATCAAAGATTTATCAATTTTATTGTTTTTTTTCATAAAACTAACCCTTAGCTTTATTTATTAGCTCAATAGTTTTTTTTTAATTTCAATTTTATTAATCCCCTCTATGATTTTCAGTATTTCTAATTTGGTATGTACTTGGGGATTTTCAATTTGTTACTTTTCTAGCTTTTTCAAGTGCATGCCCAATTCATTGATCTCGTCTTTCTCTATTTTATTCATGTAGGCGTTCAGTGATATAAAACTTCCCATGGGAACTGTTTTTGCAGTAACTCACAAGTTTTTGTAGGTTGTCTTATTATTGTCATTCTCTTGATTGAAGTTGTTGATTGCTTCTACGATTTGTTGTTTAACTCATTCTTTAGGATTAGATTATTTTGTTTCAAATTAATTTTTGGTCTATCTTTCTATAGCCTTTTATTACATGTCATTTTTACTGGATTATGATCTGATAAGGATGCATTGACTATCTCTGCCTTTCTGCACTGGATTGTGAGGATTTTATGCCCTAGTACATGGTCAATTTTTGTACATGTGCCATGTACTGCTGTGAAAAAGGTATATTCCTTTCTGTCTCCATTGAATTTTCTCCAGAGATCTATCATATCTACCTTATGCAGAGTTCTATTCACCTCCTTAACTTCTTTCTTATTTATTTTGAGATTAGATTTATTAAATTCATAGATGGGGAGGTTAAGGTTTTTCTGTCTATTTTCTGTCTATTTCTTCCTGTAACTTCTTTAACTTTTACTTTAAGCATTTGGATCCTATATCACTTTGGTGCATGTATGTTTAGTAATGATATTGCTTCATTGTCCATGGTGCCTTTTAGCAATATATATTTTCCTTTCTTATCCCCTTTGATTAGATCTATTTCTGCTTTTGCTTAGTGTGTGAGATTAAGATTGCTATCCCTGCTTTCTTTGTTTTTTAGATCAGCTGAAGCATAATATATTCTGCTCCAAACTTTCACCTTTACCCTGTGTGTATCCCTCTGTTTCAAATGCATTTCTGGTAAACAAAATATTGTTGAATTATGGTTTTAATACATTCTTCTATCTGCCTCCATTTTATGGGAGAGTTCATCCCATTCACATCACAGTTATGATTACCATATTTCTTTCCATCATATTTACCACCATTTATACTTTTAGTTCTCCCTTCTCCCATCTACTTCACAATAATTTTAATTTTTGACCACTGCCTCTCTCAGTATTCCCTCCCTTCTATCAGCTCCCTTCCCTTTTATTCCCCTTTTGCTTTACTACTTCTTCCCTCCTTTTTTGCCTCCCCTTCTTTTTCTTTTCCTTTTCCCCCTCCTACTGCCTATAGAGCTAGTTAGATTTCTATACATAACTGAGTTTGTTGCTCCCTCCTTTAACTAAATCACATGAGAGTAAATCTCAAACATTACTCATCTCCCTCCCCTCTTTCCTTCTCCTGTAATATGTTTTTGTGCCACTTCCTGTGATGTAATTCAGCTTTCTCTGTCTCCTCCTTTTCATATCTCCCATTATAATCCCTTTACAACCTTAAATCACATCTTTATAATCACATCATTTAATTTAAACTCACTCCCTCTATGTATATCTCTTAAATATCATAATACATATACAGTTCTCAATATTAACAATTATCATCTTCCCTTACAGGGATATAAACAGTTTGCCCATACTGAATAACAAGTTGTTTTTTTTCCCTCTTTGCCTTTTTATGCCTCTCTTGAGCCTTGCATTTGAAGATCATATTTTCTATTGAACTCTGGCCTTTTCCTCAAGATGGTCTGGAAATCCCTTATTTCATTGAATGTCCATCTCCTTGTCTTAATTATTGTGCTCAGTTTTGCTGGGTAATTGATCCTTGGTTGTAGTTCAAGCTCCTTTGCCTTATGGAATATCATATTCCAGTCCCTCTGATCATTTAATGTAGAAGCTGCAAGGTCCTGTGTGATCCTGACTGTAATTCCTTGATATTTGAATGGTTTCCTTTTAGTTGCTTGCAGCATTTTCTCCTTCACTTGATAGGTCTGGAATTTAGCAGCAATATTCTTTGGTATTTTTAGTTTCAGATCTCTTTCAGGAGGTGATCAGTGGGTTCTTTAGATTATGATTTTGCCTTCTGGATTCTAGAAGCTCTGGGAAGTTTTCCTTGATGATTTCATATAAGATATTGTCCAGTATTTTTTTATCATGGTTTTCCAGTACACCATTAAATTTTCTCTCCTGGATCTATTTTCTAAGTCAGTTGTTTTCCCAATGAGATATTTTATATTTTTTTCTACTATGCATTCTTTTTGACTGCTTCTTGATGTCTCATAGAATCATTACCTTCTACTTGCCTAATTCTGATTATTAATGGATTGTTTTCTTCAGTTAACTTTTGTATTTCCTTTTTCATTTGCCCAATTGTTTCTTTTGAGGAGTTATTTTTTCCAGCTAGGTTTTCTACTTCTTTCTCCATTTATCCAATTTTCTTTTTTTAAGGAGCTGTTATCGTCAGTGAATTCTTTTTTCATATTTTAAATATTATTGGCAGTTTTTCTTCTACCTCTCTAATTTGGCTTTTAAAATTCTTCTTCAGCTCTTCCAAGAATGCTCTTTGGGCCTGAAGCCAATTCATATTCCCTTCTGAAGTTTCAGATGGGAGTACAGTTTCAATCCTGACCTCTTCAGTATTTGTGTTTTGATCCTTGTCACCATAGTAAGATTCTATGGTCTTTTCTGGCTTGCTTCCTGCTCATGATGATTGCCTTTTTCCTGACTTTTAAAGTGGATCTCTGCTTCTGTCCCACACTTCTTGTGACTGGACCTTGAGACTTTGTGTATTGTGGCCTATGGTTCTTTCAGCTAGAAGCTAGAGTGCTGCAACTTACCTGGTGCTGAGCTGCCTGATATGCCAAATCAGAGGCCAGGTGAAGTATTTGAGTTTCCCTGGAGTTACCCTGGAGCTCGCTATGTGAGTTGTGGGGGTGGGGTGGTCTGGTCACAGAAGGTCTCCTCTCCTGAGCTAGAGCATAGGCAGGCTCAGGGGTTGGTGAACCCCATCTGCAATATTGTCTTCCTGGTCCCCCAAGCTGTGCTGAGGCATGCCTGGAATCCTGGTGTTGGCACTAAGGGACTCCACACCCCTGGGGCTCAGGATCTCCTCCTGGGTTAGTTGAGGTGGTACTCTCTGGGACAGCTCCAGTTCTGCACTGATTCCCTTCAGCCTCAGCATGAGGTTCTCTCCCTTTGAGGTTTTTCTAGTGTCAGGGCTAAGAGACTGTTTACCCCTTGGGCCGATCCCACTATTTCAAGATTTTTTCTGGGGGAATATTCTCTGGGTTTTTCAAGGTTAACAAGGGGAGGGGTAGAGCATTTACAGATCACCCTGCTATTTTGGCTCCTGGAAGTTCAAGTTGGTGACTTATAGAACTTTAATCTGCAGGCTGATAGTCTCAGGATCGGCTACTTCTGTTACCTGGGGCTCTGTGCTTCTCTCTCTCACTTAGTTCCACTGGACTCCCATTCTGGGTTGATATGTTTGAGAATCCTCAGGAACAGGTGGTTCCTGTTCAGCTTTGCTATGACGGGGTCCACTCTGGTAAAAGCTGTGGGCTGTGCGCTCCATGCTTCTTCAGCCCCATGCAACAGATCCTTCCTGTCAACCTTCCAGGCTGTCCTGGGTTAGATATCTGCCACATTCTGTCTCCTAGTAGATTCTGGTATTCTAAAATTTGTTTTGTTTCTCTTTTTAGAGGTATCTGAAGGAGTTTGTCTTAGAGCTTAGGAGAGTAGTTGCTCTCACTCTGCTATCTTGGCTCTGCCCTTAAAGCATTTTCTTCATATGATCTTGAGATAGTTTTATACATATGTATTACCATTACAGGTTAATATTGCTCATCAATGCCAACTAACCAGAGCTGGAGTCCAATAAAATTATTATATATAATGTAAAGATAAGCCGTTCTATTTTTTTAGAATAGCATCGTCATTTCCAACATCATTTTTAGCTTTGCTACCATTGTTTAGCCATTTCTAACTCTGTGACCACATTTGTGGTTTTCTTGCAAAAATATTGGAGTGGTTTGCCATTTCTTTCTCCAGCTCATTGTACAGATGAGGAAATTAAGGCAAACAGGGATAAATGGTTTTCCTAGGGTCACACAGCTAGCAATTATCTGAGGCCAGATTTGAATTCAGATCTTCCTGACTCTAGGTCCAGTGTTCTACCTAATTACTTTGTTATATTCCACTATGTTCATTGTGTGCAGAGTAGCCTCCTTGATCTCCAAAAGTTCACTATCTCCATTCTCTCCCATATCTGTTGTTCTCCCTCATCATCCTTTTCACATAAAGCTGAGCAATCTCAAAGTATGATACTATCCTTATTTTCCAGGGCAATATTCTTAAATTCTTCTACTACTCCTGTAATACCTAAGTTATAAACTTACCTACCCATCCCCCTCACTATCATCTTTTTTCAACGATAGCTTCTGATTCATCTAAATATTCCATTTTCTTGCATTGCTTATTGCAAGGAACATTTTTAGTAACCAAAAACTGTTTACTAATTTGTAGGACTGTCTTATCTTTCAGTTCCTCTCCTGAAGCCTTCTGCCATGTTGGACAGTGACAGACTAATTTCTCTTTAGATACAACAAACTCTTCTCTGGTGACAGCAAGTGGTTCCTTAAAATTAATTCCTTGAGTTAAATTATTCAGATCGAAGTTTCTATTATAGTATGATTTTACTGAGAATACAACTTTCATAGTCCATCTCAGCATATGGGGAAGGATTTTCTTATGAACTATATAGATTTGGTAAAGTCATGTAGGCATAATCACTCACTTGCTCAAGGAGAGAGTCCATGACTGACTGGAAGTTGATTAGTCTCTCTCCAGCAGGTTCTTTAGGCAGATTTTCTTCCAGAATTCATTAATGGTCAACATTTTCTCTGAATACACTGATCTACTTCAGAGCCCATTTGCAGGGAATGTTTAAAGTTTTCCTCTCCAAGAGCTGAGGATTTATAATATTCTGGATCAGCACCTTAGGATTTTCTAATCATGTAACTGCAGTTTTAAAAATAAATAGAGTTGACTTTTTTTATTCTCCTTCTTATAGGAGTTCATAATTTTATATTGTGATTGTAACTGTCTGAAAGACATGTCTAATTGGAACTGCATATCCACTAGACACTGGCAGAAAATTCATAGTGCAAGAGCAATCAGCAGGAATGATTTGTAAATATTTATTTTTCTGGCCAAGTCCTTTTGGCTGAGCCAACTGAATTGACCCTGGGGAATTTCCAGACACAAGGCAATATTGGTAATTTTACATTTCACTCTCTTCATTTCTCTGACTTGTTATCTTTTGTATGGATAGAGCATGGATAAATCTCCTACAGAGAGGAAGTCGTTGAGGGAAATATCAACATTGCTGTTTCAGGGATCATGTTGCTTTCTCTTTCACTGAGAAACAGAGGGACATGCCATATTGGACTAAATAGATACCACACAATTTCTCCAAATCTTATTTGTACAAAACCCAAACGAGTTTAATATATACTTGTTGAATTGAATTGAATTCATCTTTATCCATTATATTCATAATCAAATAATGATAATGAAAGTGACATATTTTAATTCAATTAAGTTTAAAAAATAGTCATGAAGCATTGCTATGAACAAGGCCAAGTTACCATGGCCAAGTGGAGAGGAACATGATTTGGGAACAAGGAGGTCTTGGATCCAAATCTCATTTCTGATCCATGCTGGCCAGGTGACACTAATCATGTAAGTCACTTTTCCCCTCAGGTCCCTGAACTACTCTAAATGGCAGAATAATAGTTCATTTTTGTTTTTTTCTTGATAGGGATAATTCCCTTAGGGGAAAGACATTATAACAATGAAATCAGAGGCTCATTCCAAATAAGTCAGACCCAGATTTGGCAGTGGACATACAAAGGCAAAAACATAATAGCACTTTCAAAGAGCTAACATTCTGCTGTGAACTAAAGATATGCAACATAAATAAATATAACTCGAACAAAGAGATGAAAGGAAATTTTGAAAAAGATTGAGCGGCTATCATGGGCCACGGGGCCTGATGTAAAGGCCTCATGTAGGAAGTGGTGAATTCAACTCAATTTAACAAGTATATATTATCTATATAACAAGGATATATTATGTATATATGTATATTATGTATATGTCCAAGGCATTGGGCTAGGTATTGAGGATACAAAGAGAAAAAGAAAAGATTCTTTGTTCCGGAAACTTATATTCTATTGAGAGTTAAAAAAGGGAACAACAACATGTGAAAACACAGGTAGATTTTAAAATGTGCAAAATAAATGAGGTATTTATTCAGAGGAAAGCATTAACAGGACTGGAGGACTCAGCAAAGGCTTCTCATGAGTAAATGTAGTACTTGACCCAAGTCTTAAATTAAAGGCACTTAAAGACTCCAAGTATTGGAGGCAGAAAGGGAGAAGATTCCAGATCTTTAAGACAACTTTTGCAAAGATGTGGAAGGAAGAGGTGGAATACAACTGTTAGAGGGGAATAGTGAGGAAGTCAAGTTGCCTTGAATGTGAAACAAGGGATAATGTGAATAACTTAGAAAGAAACATGTGAACCAAGGTGGGAATGGCACCATATTAAAACTGTGCAGTTTGTTTTTGTTTACTTTTCTATTAAATTAAAAAATAAAATTATTATTATTACTATTATTGTTAGAGTTCCAAATTCTTTTTCTTCCTCCTTCCCTTCTCCCCTCCTTGAGAAGATAACCAATTTGATATAGGTTGTACGTAGGCAGTCATGCAAAACATTTTCCTGCTAGCCGTGTTGCAAAAGAAAATGCAGACTAAAAATAAAAAAAGGAAGAAAAACAAAGAAAGTAAAACATAATACTTCAGTTTGTAATTTGGATTCAGACTCTATCAGTTCTTTCACTGGAGCTGGATAGCATTTTTCATCATACGTCCTTCAGGATTGTCTTGGATCATTGTATTACTGAGAATAGCTAAGTCATTCCAAAATTGTAGTTTATGTTTTATTACACTGCTGTAAGTAATGGTAGTATTTTTTTAATATTACATAAGTCTTCAAAGGATTTGGAAACAAATGAAAAATATGCCAATTTACCAGAAATGGGTGACTACTGATAAATCCTGACCTCAGATTACTCAGGAGGTCCCTGAATCAGATCTTTCAACTTGCCATCTCTTGCCCATGCTCAGCATTATGGGAAATGGTCAGGGAAGATATAGCCCTCTCATAGATGCTGGACCAGCAAGAAGGTAAGAGTAGTAATGGCTCAGGAGAAGAAAGTAAAGTTGGTGATCTTGCACAGCCCTCCCTCACTCAGATCAAAGTCAACTGCAAGTCATGTCATCATCTTGATGTTATGGTCCTCTTCAAGAACGAAGGACAAACATAACCTGTGAGTTAGTAGCAGCTCCTCTCCTCTTCCTCCTCCTCCTCCTCCTCCTTCTCCTTCTCCTACTCCTTCTCCTTCTTCTTTTCCTCTCCTTTGGTGTCCTACCCAGGGGAAGGTACACTCCATGCCCAAGAGCTGCCTTTTCCCTCTGTGTTTACTGGCTACACTTCTTACTCAAAGACCAAGCCTTAAACCCAATTCACTTTGGAGCTCATGGACTGGACAAGTCCCCACTGACCTAGCACAGAGTGAATATAATAACAAAATAGTAATTTGTTTACACAGGAACCCTGAGGGTCTTTCTCTCCCAATTTGACTTTTTTTTTTTAAAGGGGTCATCCCTTGAGTAACTTAAAGAAGGCTATTCATTGAATAGGTGTATCTCACTCAAAGTGAGAATGTAATGAGACCCTAGCCTTTAAGGGCCAAGGTCTCACATTGCATCCTGGGATATCTCCAGTCTTCCTAATGAATATCAGGTTCAGGAGAAGGTGAGTTGGGTGACCTTGCACAGCCTTCCCTCACCCAAATCAAAGTCAACTGCAAGTCATGTCATCTTCTTGAGGTCATGGACATCTTCAAGAACAAAGGACAAACACAAAGGTAGTGGCTAAGGACTTTTTGACACTTCAGATCACAGAATGTCAGAGTTGGTTCTAGTTCATCTCTCTCATGTTCTAGATTAGTGAACAGAGACCCAAAGAGAGGAAATGACTTGCCCAAAGACACATAATGAGTTAGGAGTAAAGTAGAGAATTTAACACAGGAAATAACTAAGTATTTATTAAGTGCTTCTTATATGACAAACATAATCCCACTCTCCTTCCTTCCTAAACCTTAAAGATACAAAGAAAGGTAAAAACTTAGTTTCTGCCCCTAAGGAGCTCACATTCTAATAAAGAAGGAAGGATGTAAAAAATGGTGGACATATACAATGTAAATGGAAACAGTGGGAACAGAGGAGTGGGATAGAGAGGGACTTGAATATGCCTCCAGCAAAAGATATGATTGAAACTGAAGTCTTAGCCAGGAAGCAAAATAAAGAAGGCACATATTCCAGGTATGGAGGAGAGCTGGTGCAAAGGCATTCATTCCAGAAATGGAGGGTCTGGCAGGAGGAACAAAAATGAGGTCCATGTCACTACATCATAGAATACTTGTAGAAATGTACAAAGAAGATAACAGAAAAGGGAAGAAGGGAGAAGCCCCTGGAAGGTTTAAATAACAAATAGAATTTCTGTATTTGATTCTGGAGGGATCAAAGGGTACTCTCTCTGACAGAAAGAGGGACAGAGACAAAGAGAAAGAGACAGAGACAGAGAGAGACAGAGATAATTAAGGAGATAACAAGGTCTGACCTGCACTTTAGGAAAAAGAAAAATAAAATCTTGACAGTTGAGAAGAGGATGGATAGGAACGGGGATAGACTTGAAGCACAAACACTAACCAGATGGCTACCACTAGCGTCCAGGCAGGGGGTTTCTTCTTGACTGAGATATCAGTTTTGTAGATATATTGGCCCCCATGGAAGCCATGATTTGGTCAATAAATGGAGGAAAAGAGAAGACATTGTAACTGCTTTGAGTCTCTGTCTCTCCCTCTAACACTGGAGCAGCTAAGGGGCTATCCTGTGAGTATCTGAGAAAAATTAAAGGAATTAAAATATCCTCTCTAGTGGGGGTTGTTGCAGTCCTATTTGGGGTTCCCATTTTTCAAATTGTTTCTCACGATCTTTTCACTGGTGCCTTCACAGAGATTCAAATAATCCAGGATGTCGAAAGTGATCAGAACTGTAAAGGATCATTTTATCTAACTGATATCGATGAAATGACATATGGTATATTGTGACTATTTCCCATCTCTGATAGCCCAATTTTCTCATCTTTAAAATGGGGAGAGTAGAACTATTTCTACATACTTGACAGGGTTTTTTAATGGGAAAGGTATCTGACACTTTCTATAGAATTGAGAGCTATCATTATTAATTATTTCATGAATGTGTCTTTAATATCTCCACCTCCATGCCTTTGCTTACGTTTTTGTTTCTTTAAGACTCAGATTAAATGTCACTTTCTCTGTGAAAAGGGCAGCTGGGAGGAACAGTAGAGAGAGTGTTGAGACTGGAGTCAGGAAGTCACATCCTCCTGAGTTCAAAGGTAGCCTCAGACACATACTAGATATGTGATTCTGGCCATGTCACTTAACCTTGTATGCCTCAGTTTCCTCATCTGTTAAATGACCTGGAGAAGGAAATGGAAGACCACTCGGTGTCTTTGCCAAGAAAATCCAAAATGGGGTCACAGAGAATCAGGCAGGACTGAAATGACTGAACAACAACATTATATGAAAACTCCCCTATCCTTCCTCCAAATCAAGCCAGGTACAATGATTCAAATCCTGGCTTTGATCCTACCTGTTTGACCTAATGCAAGTTATTTTGCCTCAGTTTTTTCATCAGTAAAATGAGAGGTAATCCTAACAATCCTGAGCATAGCATTTTGCATTAGGATATAAGAAAAACAAAACTTTGCCATGTATATAAGAAACAATTTAAATTTGGACTCCTTGAATTATCAGTCCTGTGACAATGGACAAATCACTGAAATTATCTGAACCTGTTTCCTCATTTCTGAAATATTCCATATCACATCTCGACTGTTGTATTCAGTTTTGTATCCCACTCTAGAAAAAATATTGGTTAACCACACAAGATACCAATGAAGTTTACCACATGATTAGTGGATTGAAGATTATGCCATTGAAGGATTAGTTGAAGAAATTGAGAATAATTTTGTTTGAGAGGCGGGGGGGATTCCCTCTTCTTGGAGGTCTAAGTGGTTGACGACTTGTTAAATATGTTATAGGGGACATTCCTTTCAGATGTAAGTTGAAATAATTACAAAGGCACCTTCTGACTCTAAATTTCTATAATTCTATTAATATAGATTTTCAAATGGGAAATAAAAAAAAATTTGGTATAAAGAAGACAGTGAAAAAGCATATATGGAATGTGTACTGTGTTCATTCCTTTACAAATGTTATCTCATTTGATCTTCACAACAAACCTATGAAATAGGTGCTATTATTATCCTTATTCTATAGTTGAGGAAACTGAGGCAGATGTAGATGAATGACTTGCCAAGTGTCATACAGCTGGTGAATATCTAAAGTTAGATTTGGACTCACCTTTTCTTGATTACAGGCCCCTCTACTCATTGCTCTACCTAGCTGCTTAGCTTGGGTAGCATGACAACTATCTTCAAGTATGTAAGATATTGACATATGGAAGAGAGATCTGATCTGTACTGCTTGTCCTAAGAAGAACGAGGTAGTAGAAATTGTAGATGAGCATATTTAAGCTTCAGAAAAGGGAAAATGTGATAAAAAGGTATTACTGTACTTAAATGAGTGGTCTGCCTTAGAAGACAGTGGTTTTCCCTTCACTGGAGCTCTTCAAACTCAAGTGGCTGACCATTTGTTGAAGATGTTGTAACTGAGATTTTCAATCAAATCTAGATGGCTTCCAAAAAGCCTTCTCACTCTGAGATTTCAGTGACTCTATGAAGATGAGGGATAATGATCCATGCATTTACTCTCTTGCAGAACTCTTATGAATAAAGTGCTGATTAAACCTTAAGATGGTGTAGGAAGGTGTGATAACTATTAGATCAGAAATTCAGTTAATGGTTAGACTTCATCTGATGTGTGACTTCATCTCTTTGGGTAGGGCCACTATGAGTGCTATCCATCCATGCCTTCCATGACAGTGAGATCATTTTCCTTTCCAGTAAATCTTCACAAGATCTGCCAAGGTGCTAAAGGACTCTTCTGGTTCTTTGAAAATTTGGTGAATATCTGTTCATTAATCAATTGATTAACTATTCATCAACCCAGAGATAAATTGTCCATAAATTCTACCTTTAGCAATCTAATTTTATACCTAAAGCTCTCAGTATTGAAACCAAATGGCAGCCCATTGATATCCCTCAACCTCAGAAACAGGCAACTTTCCCTTCTAACACAATCCTGTTGACCTGACACTATAGACACACTTTATCCTCATCCATCATGTCAACTGTCACCAAGTCTAGCAGTATGGCACTGTATAATTAGCTGGTACATATGGTACCAGCTAATAATTATATACATACACACCCACTCATGTGTGTGAATGCATTATACGTATATGTATGCAAATATATGAACAGTTATACTTTGTCAGACATCTCCCCAAAAAACAAAACAAAACAAAAAACCTTCTTTTTCCTGAATGATAAAGTATTTATTTTTAATTTAAAAATTGTAAGAAAAGACATTTGAATTATTTAAATTATTAATAGTAGCCCACAGCAGCAAGTAAAGAAAAATTTCTGACTTTGGAACCAGGATGACCCGATCAATTCCCATCCCCGACATGTGTTGATTTCTTGATCCTGGGAAAGTTATTTAATTTCTCAGTGTTGTGGGGAATATTGTAAATCTTTAAGTTATAGCAAAGGTGCCAATCTACATTGCTAGAGAAAATTTCCTCAGTGGTGAGTGCCCAATTCTGTTAAAAACAAGCTACATTTCTATACCTTGTTGAGTTTTTCACCAAAGTTGAACAGCTCAGTGGCTCAGTGGATAAATTACAGTTATCCCTCTTCCACATCACAGGGATTGGGGTACACATATGATCTGGAAAATCCATGTAAAAGTTTTTTGACTTTTCCTTTGTACCAGAGGAGGAGTCTGAATTTTTTTCTTTTTCTTTTATGGGAATTTACAGTACTTTATCTTAAAAGTTGGTTTGATATTATACAATATTATGTATATATTTTATGCATTTCTAAGTTTCTAAACATTTTTGTGTCACCTGTGACTTCTGCAAAACTCCCCCAAAATTCCTAATGCTGACCTGCAATATTTTAAAACCTCAACTGAAAAAGTTGCGATGTGGAAGGAATAACTGTAGTAATAATAACACTCAAGTGGGGCCTAGGCACAGCTAGGTGGCTCATTTTCCTCAGTTCAAATCTGGCCTCAGAAACTTACTAGCTAGGTGACCCTAGGCAAATTAACTCTGTTTGCCTCAGTTTCCTCATCTGTAAAATGATCTGGAGAAAGAAATGGCAAACCACTCTGCCAAGAAAACCATAAATGAGATCAAGAAGCTGCAGATATGACTGAAAATGACTAAACAATTGAACTTTAAGTTAAAAAGAAACTTTAAGTATATTACATAGTTTGATAATACCTAACAACTCTATGAGCTAAGTTCTGTACATATTATTTAAACCCATTTTGGAGATGAGGAATCTGAGACTCTGAGAGAGTAATTAATTTGTCTAGTGTCACATAGCTAATAAAAAATTGATGTGGCATCTGAATCCAGACCTTCCTGACATCAGGTACAGCACCTCATCCATTATGAAATACTCCTCCCTAAATTTCCCTAATATACCTTTGAGCCAGGTATGATAAGGGTTACTACATTAATTTTACAAATAAGGAGATCTGAGATTCAGAGAGATGACTTAAGGGTTATAGAGGTAAAACAATGCTAGTGTTGAGTCCACAACCCAGGGCCTCTGATTCCAAGTTCAAAGTCTTCTGCCACACAGTTTTATTGTGTGCTTTATTATAAGTTCTTTCTTGACCATGTCATTCTCTTATTTAATAGACTCCAGGCCATAGGGGTGGTGAACCTGAGGCCTCAAGATCACATATGGCTCTCTGGGTCTTCAAGTGCTGTCCTTTGATTGAATCCAAAATTCAAAGAGCCAATCCTCTAAATAAAAACTTCCTAGAATAAATCCTCTTAATAAAAGAATTTGTTCTGTGAAGTTTGGATTCAGTCAAAGCATCCAACTTCAGTACCAAGAGGGGCCATATGTGGCCTCAAGACTGCAGGTTCCCCATCCCTGGGGGAGATAAGATTCTTTTTGCTTACCTGGAATAAAATACACATTTTAGTTTGTCTTCTAAAGTCTTTCACAAGTTGTTCACAACCCATGTTTCTAGTCTTATTACACATTATTTCTCTTCCCATACTTGTAGTGCCAATGAGATACCCACGGCAGCTACCATGGATGTATATTCATATTTCCAGGGTAAATTCACAAAACATAAACTCTTTTCTTCAAAGATGAAATCAAGATATTTATTCAGATACCAGAAAGCCAATTCCACCATAGTAACAATGAAATTTGTACACAGTACCAATAAAGGGAGCATGGCCATCCCCAAGCCTTTCCTCCCTCAGGTCTCCCCACAAATAAGCTCCTATAGGCAAAACCACTCTCTTTCTCACTCACAGTAGCTGCTCTGCTCTTCCTTCTCACTCTCTCTCAGCTCTACCTCACTCTCTCTTTCTGCTCAACCTATTAGGTATACATATACCTGTGTCCTGGCCATCTCTCATGCCTAGATCCACTCCCTCCTCACCTCCATTTCTCAGAATCTATGTCTTCTTTCTAGCTAAAGCTCACCACCATCTTCCACACAAAGCCTTCTACTGGTACTCTCCCTCAAATCTGATCTCTGATACTTACTAGCTAAGTAACCTTGGGCAAGTCGCTTAACCTTTTTCTGCCTCAATTTCCTCAACTAGAAAATGGAGATAATAATAGAATCTGTGTCCAAGATAAGTTGCGAGGAACAAATGAGGTAAATAAGACCTAATGAGGGTGGAGATGATAAACCTTCAGAAAGCTCCTCTACATAAGATTTTAAGTTTTAGGGAAGGTGCTGAATTATCTAAGTAGAGAGTTGTTTCTTCATCTGAGGATTATCAGTGAACTACCAGGTTCACTCGGTTTCCATATGTGGAATACAAGAAGTATATGGCCCAAGAGGATCTCTATGCTGGTGAATAAGAATTCCCTTCTAAAATATATATCACACATGGCTGTTCAGTCTTTATTTAAAGGCCTACAAGATGGCCCATGTCATGTTTGGAAGGCTGTAATGATTAGAAAAGTTCTCCTCAAATTAAGTCTTAATTTTATTATTTATAACTTCAGCTCCTCAGTTGACATACATATAGTAGGGCTTTTAGGTAGCACAGTGGATAGAATGCCAAGCCTGGAGTAAGGACACCCTGAATTCAAATCCAGTCTCAGATATTTACTAGTTATGCAATGCTGGGCAAGTCACTTAAACCTCAGTTTCCCCATCTGTGAAATGAGCTGGAGAAGGAAATGGCAAACCACTTGAAAATTTTTGTCAAGAAAACCTTAAATGGGGTCTCTGACTTGCAATAATTGGAGGAGGAATATGATTATGGAAATCTGTGTAATGGAGAGAAAATAATACACTGACAGAATTGGAGAGGAAATCAGAGAAACAAGGAAACAAAACTTTGTGTAACAAGAATCAACTAACATCTACAAAGGAATCTCCTCTTCTACATCATTTCCAATCTAGTCTACATTGAAAGGTATCTAGAACATACTACCTCTTTACCCCTTCCACTTACGGACAGCTCTAGTTGTTAGGATTTTTTTATCCTTAGGAAGATTTGGAAATAGGACATTATAATTTGTAATTCAACCCTCCAGCCCCATTGTAACACTTGGAACTAATGAAAAAAAACAAACGGATTATGAGTGTTTTAACTACTTGAGGACCATAATCATGAAATTTCTGTGTCTTTTCTTTTCTAGGAAAACATCTTTGAAGTCTTCAATCATTCATTATATTACATAGTCTCCAGTTCCTCTACTATCTACTATCCTGGCCACCCTCTTCAATATAATCTCGAGCAAATCAAGTTTTCTCCTAAAATGTAGGACTCATAACTGAACATAATACTCCAGATGTAGAGGAAAAAGGCATCTGTTCCATGTGGCCCATCTGGATTAAGACAACACATTGAGGAGAAACAAATGCCAACTGTAAATGATATAAAAATAATCACAGGATCATTGACTCATACATTTGAACTAAGAAGGAATATAGAGTCCATATATACCAACGTACTCATTTCACAAACAAAATCATTTATTAAGAAATCAACTTTATGTATTCGTCTTCATGATAATGCCAAGGTGTTAGTCATATCCTCTTTAACATTTCATCAATAGCTTGAAAGAAAAATAGGTTAAGTAAAAGATTGTATCAAAGAAGTATGAAATATTAATGTGAGCAAATCCTGAAACAAAGGGGGCAAGTATATTCAAAGATATTTGAATGAAGATCAGTGGAGGTAGAAATAGACATGATATTTCCATTGGGATTCACTGCAGACCACCTGAACAGAAAGAGAAAGTAGATAAGGATATCAGGAAATAGACAAAAACTTGGCCTAGAGGCATCATATAATAGGGAGGAAGGACGTTGATTTTCCTTACATCTGCTGTGTGTCTCTGTCTCCTTCCCCCCCCTTTGTTCCCCTTTGTCTTTCTGTCTCTGTGTCACACACACGCGCGCACACACACACACACACACACACACACACACACACACACCAAGTTAGCATAATAGCTAATTGATCCAATTCCTACCATCAAGGAACAATTAGTTATCAGGTAGAAATTATAACATCATTGGAGAGAAAAAAGATTTTAGAATTATTCATTGAGAAGAGGAAATCTAGGTACAATTTGACATAGACTCTACATTTTTCCAGAATAGGCTTGAAAGAAATTGTCTCAAATTCAGCAAGGAGAATAACCCCCAGAGGAATGGAAAGCTCTCAAGACTGGCATTTTGAAGAAAGAGGAATACTTTTGATAAGAAGAAAAAAAAATGAATTTATCTCAGAAGATTAGCATAAATGCGCAGGGAAATCACTAACTGATTTCCATTTTTAAAAGACATGCACAATTAGAAGCAAATGCATTTTGTGGAAAATGGATAAAAAATTATGGAAGAGTCCAGAATGGTATCAAGACAGTTAAAACTGAGAATTAGCTTAGGTTGGAAAGTAATGCTAAGGACAAAAAAAAGATTATGTTGTTGTTTGTTTAAGTGAACTTGGAGAAACAAGGAGAATCAAAGAAGGTGTAGGTCTATTATTTTGAGATTTGTATGATGATAAAGATGATAGAAACCTGCTCATCATTTATTTTGATTCTTTTTTCTCTGTCAAGGTTAAGTATTTTTGACCCTGAAAAGATCAGAGAAAAGCAGTTAATAGGGAGTTGATATCCAAGATAATAAATGAATACTTCCTAGTCCTTGATGAGTTCAAATAACCAGATCTGGATGAACTCCACTCTTAAATAGTGAAAAACTAAACAAAATATGGTGAATGTGATTTGATCAGTCACTGTCAGGATTCTTGAAAGATTGGGATAGAAAAGATATTTCATGACTAAAGGAAGTCCTAATTTAAAAAAAAGAAAAAGGAACAGAATCTAGTCTGCAAATATAGGGCAGTGATTCTCATTCATTCATTAAACAAGAATTTTGTATGCTATCTCTGATAGAATTCTAGACTCTATTGTTAAAAAGTGGTTGAAAATCTAGAAGAAGCAATAATTGCAAACAGCCAAGATGATTTCTACTATGAAAAACTATGTCCTACTATGCCTGTTCCCTTTTTCTTAATGGACTTCTAAATTTAAAGAATTACATAGATATAATTTACCTAATTTTTTTCAAAGAATTTTTGCAAAATCTCTTCTTACAGAAAACTTGAAGAAATGTGGATTAGATGATAGTGAAGTTCAGTAGATTCTGAACTAGTTAAAAGATCTAGACCCTAAAAATAACCACTAATGGTTTAATATCAGCTTGGAAATAGGTCCCTAGTACAACATCTCAGGGATTTGTGCTTAAGTCCGTTTGTTTGATTTTTAAAACAAATCGTCAAGATAAAGCAGTTGATAGCAAGTTCATCAAATCTGTAAATAGTATACAGCTGGGAGAAACACCTTGCTATATGGGATTGTTGAATGAGGTTCCAAAAAAGATTCTGACAGGATAGAAGGTGGAGCTGAGTGGAATGAGGAAATTCAATGTTAAATAAGCATAAAGTTAAAGTAAATCAAATTCATAAGGATAATATGAAAGGAACATGGTTAGGAAAAAATATCTGAAAATGATCTTTGGGTTTTAATTGACTATGAATGCAATATAAGGAAACAGTGTAATATTGAATCAATTAAAACAAACAAACTAATGTGATTCCAAGTTGTACTAACAGAGGCATAGTATCCTGGAATAGGGAAACAATAGTCCCCCTGTGATTTCCTTTTTTAAATTATTATTAAAGGAGTCATCCCTGAACTCACTTCTTAAAGAGGCCTGTTCACCGAATGTGTGTTGCCTCACTCAAAGTGAGAAGCTAAAAAGCCCTTAGCTTAAAAGGGCCAAGGTCTCCCACTGCATCGTGGGCCATCTCCAGTTGTTCTGATGAATATTTGGCCACTGGACCCAGATGGATCTGGAGGAGAAAGGAAGGCTGGTGACCTTGCACAGCCCTTTCTCTCTCAAATCAAAGTCAATTGCAAGTCATCTCCCTGATGTTATGGTTACAAAACCATGCACAATTCTCTTTGGACCATGTCTGGAACATGGTCTTTTGCTCTGGGTACCACATTTTAGAAAGGACATGAACTGAAGAACACCCAGAGAAGGACATGTTGGCAGATGGTCTTACAATCATGCCCAGTGAGGAATGACTGAAGAACTTAGAGCTATTTAGCTTTGGGAAGAGAAATTTTGAAGGGTGGACATGATTGACATCTTCAAGTCATGTTCAGAGCTGTTAAATGAAAGGAAGATTAGTTGCATTTTGCTTGGCCCTAGAGGGACAAGAATATAGTGAAAAATTTCCTTAAAATCATATTATGCAAAAGTGAAATTAACAGATTACCTTCATTAGAGGCTTTCAAGCAGAGATGTCATGAGAACTTGTTGGGCATATTATAAAGCGGATTAGTTTAGTTACAAATTGAAGTAAATGGACATTTAGGTCTCCTTCAACTCTTAAGATTTTTTTATTCTGATTCTCTAATATAAATGACAGGCTATCGGGTGACTAATACAGTTTTATAGGAATATCAGCATTGGATGTAAGAAATAGGACATAAAAAAGTAGTGATAGGTTACAAGGGCTAGATCACATGTAGAAAGATGATGCCTAACAGAGAGAAACACAAAATCTTATATTTTTGTTTGAAAGGGTTAAATATGCAAGAAGAGGAGGACCAGAAAAGGAGGACCAAAAGAGGGGAAATGGGTGAGACACGTACATTCATTTATGTAAACACATGGCTTTATGACAATAATTCAGAACCAAGTCATTGTTATGAGGAATGACAAAAGATTTATTGTTAAAGAGCCTGGGTTTAGTGATCCATGTACATAATATAAAGATATCATAGTAACTTCGCAAAACATAATGGCAGGCTGAAGAAAGAGCAAAACAAAATGATTATCACCACCTGAATATCTACCAATATATGACCCCTGGTCAGAATTAACCATCAGAAGCTGGCTGCATTTCATAGAGCTAAAGACAACAAATCCCCATGCTATAAATACAGATCTGAAAATATACTGGGGAACTCAATGAATAAACTATCCTGGAATTAGATTATTATCACAGATTGAACCACTGCCCACAATCACTCAGACAGCATTGATCTACAAAACCTTAAGAACAGCAGTTTTAATAGACGTTATGATAACAAATTTTATTGTGTCCAAGATAACGAAATGAAGAATTTTCAAAATACAGTGACCACACAGAGGTCAAGGTCATGAGGGACCATCATGAAGTACATGTCATCATATTCTCCTGTCTGTTACTAGAATGCTAACAAGGTTGCTTTCAGGGAGCACATAGGAAATTAATTTAAATCATAAGGTTTTTTATTCAACTATAACAGATGGCTATTTTATTTACCTAGGCAATAATCAACAGAATATTAAATATAAAATAGAAAGAACAGTATAACTAAAAGGTGACAGAGTAGATATAGCTCTGGGCCTGGGAACAGGAAGACCTGAATTCAAATCCAACTTCAAACAATTACTCAATATGTGATCCTGGGCAAATCACTTAATAGC
Organism: Notamacropus eugenii; assembly: GCF_028372415.1. Classification (NCBI taxonomy): domain Eukaryota; kingdom Metazoa; phylum Chordata; class Mammalia; order Diprotodontia; family Macropodidae; genus Notamacropus; species Notamacropus eugenii. The sequence goes on from NC_092872.1 coordinate 691,360,047, forward strand.
TGTCTTCCTCAGTTTCCTCAACTGTAAAATGGGAGTCATAACAGCAACTACCTCACAGAGTTGCAAAGATTTAATAAGATAAAATCTGGAAAGCACTTAGCACCATGCCTGAAACACGTGCTTAATCAATGTCTCTTCATTTATCTTCTCCTACTGGTTTCTTTTGAATCAAACAGGAAAAAAAATGAAAATGAGATAAGAGTGATAAAGAAAAAGAAAAAGAAGGGCAGTTATTTCTATAGTGTTTCAAGGTTTCCCAATCATTCTCTTCATAGTATTCCATATGTGGTGGCTTAGCAAGTATCTTGACCAAGAAGTGTTTGGTTATCATATAATGTTTAAGTGCTTATATAATTATGTAATGTTTAAGTGTTATGATATGGCAGGTAGTGTGCTAAGTGAGATGGGTAAAAAGAAATAGAAAAAAAATTTAAAAATAGCTCCTTTCCTGAAGGAATTTATATTAAGGTAACATAAGGAAACAGGTACATAAGTAGGTATACACAAGATTGTTGTTTGCCCTTCATTTTTTAAAAAGACCCATGGTATCACGGGGTGATATCTTGAATCATGTGTGAGGCAGAGTTGCATAAAGTGAGTCTCACTCTCTCTTCCAGAGCCATCAAAGACCAGTGGCAGGACAAAAGCCAAGATGACTGGTTATCACCCAGGATGGAGCGGACAACCTTGGAGTCTTCCACATCTGACCAAGCTCAACCAAGTTCTTTCCCCTCAACCTGGTTTAGCCCATCTGCCAAGGTGGTTAACTGGGGTGTGGCAGCTGCACATACCATAGCGTTTTAAAGCTATGGCATAGAATTGGGTGAAGGTGGGGGCCAACAGTAGATGAGAAGTCTTGAAATGGAGGGAAAGAAGGATATATGCATAGATAGAAGAGACTATGGTGAAGGTGGCCATAGGGGAAGGAGTGAACTAAAGCATCGCTGGATCTTAGCTGAATTAGTGGTCCAGCAGAAGCAACATTCATCTGGAGAGCAGAGACTCAGAGTGAAAAGTTCTTACAGGGATCTAATAATGTAGAATCTCTGGTGTGGGAAGTGAGATAGTTGATGAAGAGAAAATGTGGCCAGAGAATAGGGAGAAGCTTCAATATAAATAACTAAGAAAAGTCCCTCAGATATGGTAACAGGAGGGAGAATATTAATGAATTAATTTCATTCACTTCATTCAATGAAATCTAAGTATTATTATCCTTAGAGAGATAACTCCCTAACAAAATAAATCACAGAGCAGACCTCCATCTGCACTGATTAAGGAAATTTCTTCATTGACAGTTTCCTATATCAATGAAATCATAAATTTAGTCCCATTTCCTCCTGCTATTATACTGATTTTATAGATGAGAAAGCTAAAGATGAGACAGCAAAAGTGCCCCCCCACAAGGTCACATAGCTACTAAATTATTGTTTCCACCATAGCGCAACTGAATTTAAGGACAGTAAGATGCTTTTATGGCATTTATGATGTAGTAGATATAGTGTGAACCTGGAGTCAGGAAGACGTTAGTTCAAATCAGCCTCAGACATTTACCAGCTGTGTGACCTTGGGCAAGTCCCTTAATCCTGTTTGCCTCATTTTCCTCTTCTGTAAAATGACCTAGTGAAGGAAATAGCAAAGCACTCCAATATCTTTACTAAGAACACCCCAAATGGGGTCACAAAGAGTTGAACATGCTTGAAAAATCACAACAAAGATATTTCTAGCGACATCAGAAAATTATATGTTTTTGAATTAAGGATTTCCATCATTCTCTAAACCCTGGTGTGTTTGGTATGTATACAAAATGTGTCCTTGGGTCTCAGCCACACTCTACAAATTGTATAGTTAGTATAGGAATTATATATCTGGGACTAAAAAATTATGTACGAAATGAAAATTCTTGAGCAGTTCAAGGAGAATGGAGGTTAAGAAGGTGAATCGTGATCTGGAGAAGACAATGAAGTAAACCATACACATACGTGAGTCTTACTCTTCAAGGAATGAGTTAGAAAAAAGAATCTAAGTTTTATTGTTCAATCTAAGTTTAGGAAAATGAAAATGGTGAGGTTGAAACACATATATATGTATATACATATATGTGAATATTCATATATTTATGTGTATATGTGTGTGCATATATATGGATATAAATGTGTATACATATGTATACATATATATTATATATGTATATATTTTATATATATTATATATATATATATATATATGCACATGCACACATACACCTGGCCATCATCACATTTCCAGATCAAGCCTCTCTCTCATTCAAGGAGGCAGAAGATACTTGAAAATCCATTAGGAGTGATCTCAGAAGACAAGAGCTGAATCCCTGTTCTTTCATTTACTAATAATGTTACTTCAGATAAAGCTATCACTTCTCTAGTTCTGCTTTCTTCTTGTGTTATAAATATGAGGATTTAGCTTTGTAACATCTTTTCCATTTCTAACTTTCTCTTTTGAACACACACACATACACAAGATACATCACATCTGTATTTCCCACACCTTTCTCTGCTGTGACTTTTCTAGATTAAGTTTACGAGACACCAAGGTGGGGAAAGGAGAGATAAAGGAGGTTATAGGAAGAAGATGGAGGTTGTTTCACCCAATAGTGGAATTTTTTATTGGCATAGTGCCTAATTTTTCCAGCTCACAGGAACAGAATTTCACATTCAGAGATGCATCGTGGACTGGTACAGACAAAATCATCAGACGAAATGTCTCCAACATATTTCAGTTATCCAACATCAAACACAAAGATACGTACTTATTATCCTATGGGAAGTAGATGGTCACTAGGAGTAACAGGAGGAATTTGGAGGGAATGGGGATGGAATTAAGAATAAAAAGGAAAAAAATTATAAGTGGAATATAAGTACTGTCTTTGGGAAAGGCAGAAGCGATGCCCTTTTAATCCCCATTCATTTTGTAGTTCTAGGTATCTCCCTAATGGTGTGTGTGTGTGTGTGTGTGTGTGTGTGTGTGTGTGTGTGTGTGTGTGTGTGTGTGTGTGTAATAGAAAGAGACAGAGGCACAGAGATAGAGACAGAGAAAAATAGAGACATAGAGACATAGAAGGGGAGACAGAAAGTCAGAGAGAGACAGAAACAGAGAGAACCAGAGAAAAACAGGGAGACAGGGGGGAGAGAGAAACAGAGACAGAGGGACACAGAGATCAGAGACAGAGAGAGAGACAGAGAGAGGGAGACAGAAAGATAGATTTAGACTAAAATAGAGAGACACAATGATAGAGAGGGACAGACACAGAGAGACGGGAGAGAGAGAGAGAGAGAGAGAGAGAGAGAGAGAGAGAGAGAGAGAGAGAGAGAGAGAGAGAGAGAGAGAGAGAGAAACAGACAGAGAAATGGGGAAGAGAGAGAGATAGAGAGAGACAGAGACAGAAACAGAGACAGAGAAAGAAACAGAGAGACAGAGGGGAGAGAGAAACAGATAGAGGGACACAGAGATCAGAGAGGGAGAGAGAGAGAGAGAGAGAGAGAGAGAGAGAGAGAGAGAGAGAGAGAGAGAGAGAGAGAGAGAGAGAATCTTATTAGGCTAACTGAAGTACAGATACTATACTTTCTCATACTTTCATGTCCATGTTCCATTTTCCTATCTGTACAGCTAGACCCTGTCTCCACTTTATCCTATTCCTCCCCACCAACCCTGAATTTCCATCGTCATCTAGGCACATAGAGAATTCAGACTTGGAGGTTATTCTCAAACATCTTGTCACTGGAAAGGCAATACACACAATAAATCAAAACTATCTAAACCAATTTCCTAGGAGGTTTAAATTCTCTTTTAAATCATTCCCATGTGCCTCATCCTACTATCTTAGCTCTCCATGATAAGGAACATTCAAACCATTGGGAGAGTAGGGAGCAGCAGCCCCAGAACTCCCTGGCAGGGGAATGCCCAACTATAGCCAGAAGGCGATGTAAAAACTAGCTCATCACACATATATGGTAAAGGAAAAAGAGATGGAAGAGAAGCCAAATTAGTGAGCATTTGTGCCAAAGGAATGACAAGTCAACCAAACAGTCAGACTTCAGGATAAAAGCAGTGAGGTTTGCTGGGATGTGTGTCCTCCCAAAACGTTAGCTAGATTTGAATATCGTCTTTATTAGTTATAAGTTCTGTGATCTTGGGCAAGTCATTTCATCAGTCAGTCAGTCAATAAGCTTTCAGTAAATACCTACTGTGTGCCAGGTACTGCATGGAACACTGAGATTATTACAAAGAAAGGCAAACAAACAAAAACATTCTATCCTCTCAAGGAGCTCACAGTTTAACAGCAGAGACAGCATGCAAGCAGCTTACTTATGAATGGTATATACAAAATAAACTTGAGAAAATCAACAGAGGAAAGGCACTAGTATTAAGGAGGATTGGAAAAGGCTTTTCTTAGGAGGAATTTTAGCTGGGACTTGAAGGAAGTGGGGTGCCGAAGACGAGGAGCGAGGGAGTTCTAGGTATTGGAGACAACCAGGGAAAATTCTTAGAATTGAAAAATGGAATGCCTTGCTTAAGAAATAGTGAGCAGGCCAGTGTCACTGAATCTTTCTGTACTTCAGTTCCCCCATTTATAGAACAAAGACATTAGACTAAATGATCACTTAACAGCCCTTCCAGTTGTAAATCCTATCATCTTCAACCACCTCATCTTTCAGGGTCTCTTGATTTTCATCAGCCATGTAGGGATATACATATTTGTACTACCTGTAACTCACTTGTGCCAGAAGACTGTGGATCTCTCTTTTCATTCTTATTCAGTTTGTCTTCATTTTCCCCCCAAGAAGTGCATTTTTATTTTCCTGTATAGTCTTCAATCGTGGATTTATCACTTCATACTCTGGCCTTGATGTATTTTGTTTCTCTTGAGGTAAGAAGTCCCCCTGCCAGAGCTATGACCTCACTAAATACTGCCTTATTTATTGCTTTTTAAAGAAACAAAAAAAAACTCTGTATCTCTCACACTGAAAATAAACACGAAAACTGATCTGACCCAGAACTCCCCCTTACCCCTACACAAACATACACATCGAGCCCTTCAACCTTTGCCTTGACCAGTGGCTCCTCTGACTCCTGGCAAAGGCATCATTGGACTTACCTCAGTACTGCATAATTTTTCATTTCAAATGACCCCAGAGACATCTCCAATTACACGTCCCAAACTAACCTCATCATCTTCTTCCCTCCACCATACTGGCCTCTTTCTGCATTTCCCTGTCACTACTGAAAGCATTTCTAAATTTCCAATCTACAGGTTCTCAACCTTAACATTTTCCTCATCTAGCACATCCAATTGCCAAAACTCATCATTTCTTCCTTCACAACTTCTATCTCTTGCATCCTCTCCCTTAACTTTACTTACCCAGCTAAAAACCTCAGATCTGTCACTCATCCCATTTCACCTAGATTATTTCAATAGCCTCCTAATTGGTCTCCCTGACTCAAGTCTCTCCCCTCTCCAGTCCACCCTCAACTCTGCTGCCAAAGTAATTTTTCTTAAGTGCAGGTCTGACCATATGGCTCCCCTGCTCAATCAACTTCAAGTGGTTTCCTATTGCCTCTGTGATAAAATATAAACTCTTTTTTAAAGCTTTTAAAACCCTACACAACCTGGCACTAACCTATCTTTCTAGCCTCATTGAAAATTATTCACCCTCATTCTCTATGAGATCCAAACAAACTGGCCTTCTCTCTGCTCCTCACACATGACAATCCATTTCCTGTCTCTTACTTATTCAATGACTATCCCACATTCCTGAAATCCACTCCTTGTGTGGAGGAAAGGGAAGAAGTATTTATTAACTACTATGTGCCAGACTCTGGTTTAAGCACTTTATAAATAATATTCCATTTGATCCCCACAACAACCCGGGGAGGTAAGTGCTGTTATTAACCTCATTTTACAGATGCAAGTGCAAAATCCCTCTCTTCCTTTCAGCTGCATCTCAAGCATCATAAGGGAAGCTAGCCAGTTCAGTGGTGGAGCTGGGATTTCAGCCCAGAACTTTTGATGGCAAAACAAGTATACTTTCTCCTGTATGATGAGTGTGCCAAGCATCAGAGCTACTGGGAAAGCAACTAAGTGGCTCAGCGGATTCAAGTTCCAAAAACCTGAATTCACATTCAGACTCTGACACTTACTAGCGGTGTAATTGTAAAGTCTCTTAACCTCTCTTTGCCTCAGTTTTCTCAACAATAAAATGTGGATCAAAAAAGCAGCTACCTCCCACTGTGGTTGTAGACATTAGATGACTCAATATTTGTGAAATGCTCTGCGTAATGCCTGAAAAATGGTAGATGCTTAACAAATGCTTATCCTCTTTCCTTTCCATCTTTTATATAAAGTTTTTTTCTCAATCCCCCTGTTAGTACTAACATATATGTGTATAGATCTATCTATCTATCTATCTATCTATCTATCTATCTATCTATCTATCTATCTATCTATCATCTATCTGTCTGTCTATCTGTCTATCTATCTATCTATCTATCTGTCTGTCTGTCTGTCTGTCTGTCTGTCTGTCTGTCTGTCTATCTATCTATCTGTCTGTCTATCTTTGAAGGGATTATTTTCTTCAGTGAGCTTTTGGTCTTCCTTTTCCATTTGGTCAATCTTGCTTTTTAAGGCATTCTTCTCCTCATTGATTGTTTGGACTTCTTTTGCCATTTGGGTTAGTCTATTTTTGAAGTTGTTATTTTCTCCAATATTTTTTTGGGGGGGAGGGTCTCCTTTAGCAAGCTTTTAACTCGCTTTTCGTGATTTTCATGCATCACTCTCATTTTTCTTCCAAATTTTTCCTCTGCTCCTCTTACTTGATTTTCAAAATCTTTTTTGAGCTCTTCCATGACCTGAGACCAATTCATGTTATTCTTGGAGGCTTTTGATGTAGGAGCTTTGACTCTGTTGTCTTCTTCTCTTCTTCTGGTTGTGTATTTTGATCTTTGTCACCATAATAAGATTCTATAGTCTGAGATTTTGTGTTTTTTTGGGTTTTTTTGCTGTTGTTGTTATTGTTGTTTTTACACACTGTTTGCTCATGTTCCCAGCCAATACCTGATATTCTAACTCTTTGTCAAGCTAGGACTCTACTTCCAATAGGGGTGAGGGTGAGGGTGGTTGTACTGTCCCAGGATTCAGGTGTTTTGTATCAGCTGCTCGATCTCCCACTGTCTGTGGGCCCAGAACTCTGGAAGCAGTGGCCATCACCATCTGCCCCTGTTGAGGCTGCTGCCGCCATAGCTCTCAAGAATGCCTCCTCCTCTGCCCTGGGGCTAGGGCTGGACCCAGACCTCAGCCAGACCAGGTATCACAGAATTTCCCACTGACCTTCTATGCTGTCTTTGACATTTGTGTGTTGAGAAGTCTGCAGAGTGTCACAGCTGCCAGTGATTCAGTCCCCTGAGGCTGCTCCTACCCTGTCTGTGCTGGTGTGGCCCATATTAGACTTTTCCACTCCCAACCTGGTGCAATAAACACTTTCTGTTGACCTTCCATGCTGTCTTCTGTTGGAGATTTGTTTTACTCTATCATTTTGTGGGTTCTACAGAGCTAGAATTTGTGTACAGTCATTTTTCATAGCTATTTGGAGGGGTTTAGGGGGAGAGCTCAGGCAAGTCCCTGTTTTCATTCTCTCCTCTTGGCTTTGCTTCCCCATCTATCTATCTGCAATGTGTGTGTGTGTTTGTCCTTCTTTGCCAAAGAAGACCATGCCATCAGAGAAATGATGACATGACTTGCACTTGACTTTTGTTTGTTGAGTGAGAGAGGGCTGTGCAGGTCACCAGCCTCAATTCTCCTCCAGAGCCATCTGAATCCAGTGACCAAATATTCATCAGGATAACTGGAGATGACCCAGGATGAGGCAACTGGAGTTAAGTTACTTTCCCAAGGTCAAACAGCTAGTGAGTGTCAAGTGTCTGAGGTGATATTTGAACTCAGGTCCTCCTGACTCCTGCAGTGGTGCTCTATCCACTGCACCACCTAACTGCCCTCTATACATATATGATATACAATGTATATATACATATATACTATGTATGCGCATATATTCATGCATCTATAAGAGTATACACACACACACATAGTGAGCACTTAGTGAATATATGATTGTTCCCAATGCTTGTAATTGCTTGGATCCCTCCTCCCCTCAACCAGAGTAATTCTCCCTACCACCATCATACCTGTTTCCTAAGATCTAAAGCAAGACAGAGATAGTGCACACCTGAGAGCAAATTAAGTGAGTCAGATAATCTGAGTGTTTTCTTTTTGGTGAGTATTTATCATTTCAAGAGAATAGATTAATTGATGGGGGTGAGGAGGAAATAAAAGAAGGCTGTAAATGGCATAGGACTGTGTAAGGGGAGTCCTCTTCTGCCTCTCCCTGTTTCTTTCTTCCTTTTTTGCTTGCCCATCAGAAAGTGAATAGATGCTCTCTGAGGTCATATATTCTGATAAGGGAGGATTGATTAGGTTTGGAAATGTAAACACCTAGAGTCAAAGAAGATTGATATTATGACAAATGGATATGAGTTTAAATACTAGACATATTAGGACAGGCACTACATGGAGAATGGGCAGGGAAAAATGGATTATCCCATTCCTTGTAGCCTGGGGATCTAGTTCTATATTGGGGGTCCCCATCAGGCTAATACAATGGTGCCTCTTTGTATCATAGTAGCAGAGCTGTAAGTAGCCATTTTTGCACCAAGATCAGGGGTAGGAGAAAACAAATCTGGAAGTGCATCTGGCACACCTGGAAACCCACCATGGGATATCTTGAAATTTCTATGTTACTAAAGGTCTGACTGCTTCTGGGAAGGGGCTTGGAGATAGATCCAGAGGAAACAGAGATAGTAATGGTACTGTCAGGGAAAGAAGTGACCCTAACAGGTTTCTACCCTGTTGAATAACAGAGTGTTGCTTGGGAGGGTAAAAGGAAAAAGGTCAGCGACGTAGCTGCTGAGGTTTCTAGAATGTTGAAAACCCTCTGACTCTGTACAGTGCCCAACTCAACGGTGTCAAACTCAGGCTGTATGTCGACTTAGAAAAGCCCAAATTTGCATTATCTGTATTCCAATTTTATTTATTTTGTTAAACATTTCCCAATTATATTTTTTTAAGCTTTATTGATATTTTCTGTTTCTTACATCTCCATATTGTCCCTTATATCCCTTGTCCTCCCCTTCCAGAGAGGGATCCAATATGACAAATAGTACTTTTTGAAGAGGATAAAAAGGTCAACAAATTGATCTAAACATTGAAGAAGGTAAAAAAACATGAACCAAGTGTCATACCTGTGGACATCTTACCTCCATCTTCATTTGAGTCTTGTTTGCTCTTTGTAACTTTGTTACATGTGTGTTCAATTTTTTGAGTGTCATTGTTTTTTCAATTCATACCCTGTGTATATTTTCTTGGATTTGCTTACTTCACTCTGTATCATTTCATATAAATCTATCCATCCTTCTCTATCTTCATCCCACATATCATTTCTTAAAGCACAGTAATATTTCATCACATCCATGAACCACAATTGTTTAGCCATTCTCCAGTTGATGGGAATCTATTTTGTTTACAACTCTTAACTATCACAAAAAGTACTGATGTAAATATTTTAGAGTGTACAGGGACATTTTTCTTGTTGGTAACTTCCATTGGATACAAGTTCAGTAATGGAATCTCTGGTTCACAGTGTAAAGAACTTTTAGTTCCCTTATTTACATAATTCTAAATTGCTTCCTGAAATATTTGTGCCATTTCACAGCTCCACCAACAATGTATTAACTTACCCATCTCTCCACAACCTCTCCAACATAAAATGTTGCACTTTTTTTTGTCGTTTTTGCCTTTATGCAGTGTGTGAGGTTAAACTTCTGGGTTGCATTGATTTGCATTTCTCTTATTATTACTGATTTAGATTTTTTTTTTTTAGTATTGCAAATACTTTTTGAGTTTTTTATTTCCATATGTTTTTGAAGAACTGTTTACTGCTATCTTTTGATCTTTTGTCTATTAGAGAAAGGCATATATGTATATATATGTGTGTGTGTGTGTATGCGTACATATGTGTGTACATATATATGTACATATACACATATTTTCTTAATTCCTTTTGCTGTTGCTGCTTTTCTTATTGTTTTATGTGTTTATATTAAATGTCTTTGATTTTTCTTTTTTTCCTGAAACTGTTAGTAGTTTCGATCTTCTTTTCCCCTTATTTTCCTTATCACTCACTTGCTGGCTTGCAGTTTCCTTGGGGGCTCGATATCAAAGCATCTCAACCTCCTCCCACTTTGGATAATTCACGATTCACCAGCGTGGGTCTCCGCATCAACTGCCTTTTGCATAGTGAGAAACACTGTACGTTCTTACCTTCAGACTTGATGAAGTGCTGCACAGCTCCCTACCAGTCCAATGTCCTGTCCTGATGACCTGTCCCTCTCTCTCTGTTCCTTGGTTCTCTGGCTCAGCATCAGCAATTTAGAGCCTCTTTTCCCTGGCACTGGCAGAGGCTGGTTTCCCCAGCATTGGTGCTTTCAGGTTTCAGTCTCTAGCAAGCTTTTTCTACAGGAGGACTGTGACCAAGATAGGTGTTAAGGTCCGAAGAAACTTTCTCAGTCTGGATCCCAGGTTTCCATAGCAATAGAAAGAGGGTGGAGAGTCTGCAATTCAGGGGTAAGTTTGGATGTAAACTTGTGTCATGCCCTTCGATCTTCTAATGTTGCCTCACTGCCAGTAGTGTGGAAGGTGGGGCAACAGCTGCTGAGTGACCTCAGAGCACTAAACTTAAGATTTTAGATTTTGTTTTTTGATTAAAAAAATCATTATTTTGGATTCTGGGTATCCTAAACAATGTAGACAACTGAATTTGCTTTATCTTTTGTGAGCAATTTCTATTTTGGAGAAGTTTGAGAGATTGTGGGGAATCAAAGAAAATGTCTACTCTCCCTCCCCAATTACATTTTAATGCTTTTTCCAAATCATCTCCCCCACGATCTCTCTATTATTGTTGAGATCAACACTGCCCTCCTAATGATCCAGGATAACAATCTGGATTTGTCACTCCCTCTTACACTAATCTAATCTAATCTGATACCAAGGTCTCTCAATTTTACCTTTGAAACATCTCTCCAATATCAATTTGAAACATCTCATCTGATGCTGTCCCTGCCCTGGAACAGACCCTTGTCACCTCACACTTGGACTATTGCAATAGCCTCTGATGAGTCTGCCTGCCTTAAGTCTCTCCCTACTTCAGTTCATCCTCCATTCAGTTATCAGGGTGATTTTCCTAAAACAGAAGTCCAACAATTTCACCTCCTGCTTAATCAACTCCACTACTTACTGTTACCTTCAGAAAAAAAATACAAGTTTCTCTGTTTGGTATTTAGTCATTTATAACTAAGCCCCTTTGTACTTTTCCAGTCTTCTTATATGTTACTCCCCAACATGCATTCTTCAATCCAGTGATGCTGACCTCTTAGCTGTCCCAATAGCATGACTTTCCATCTCTCAACTGGACATTTTCTCTAGCTGTTCCCTTTGCCTGGAATGTTCTTCTTCATCTGCTCTGACTATTGGACCTCTGTTGCTTCCTTAAGTCCCAACTAAAGTCCCACCTTCTCCAACATCTCTTTATTCCAGCTCCTTCCTTCTGTTAATCATTCCCTAGTTATCCTTTATATCATTTATTTTGCATAAGTTTATCTGCATGTTGTCTTCCCCATTAGATTTCAAGCTCTTTTCCCTCTTTTTGTATTCCCAGTGCTTAGCCTGGCACATAATAGATGCTTAAAAATGTTTATTGTTTGGTTTGAACATCATTTTGATGTGACTTGCAACCACTAATATGACACCCCCACATCTAAATCTTGACCTTTTCTACCTGCATTGATCTTATTTTCTGTGTGACTTTGGAATCATTCAGTATCTATGTGCTTCTCTCAACTCCATAGACCTTATCCAATAAGATGATTTTTGGTTTCATTGGTCAATGGAATTGCCATATTGGGAGGGCCTCCACATTGCCAAAAATCATAGATCTTTCACAAAGTCATTATTAATTTGTCTGGACCACCTTCATTTTTTTTTCCACAGAAAATTCTGAGTATTATCTCTGAGTGAGAGGAAACAAGGTGTAACATATAAGGGGTCAATCTTGAACTCAGAATGATCTGAATTCAAGTCTTCTCTCTGACTACAAGGACTGTGTAACCCTAAATAATTTGCTTAATTTTTCAGTACCACTAGGTACATCTTTCAGATTATATGTTGAAGAACAGTTGTTTATCAGCATTAGTAGTAAGAATTTCCACTGGAAACTCCCCATCTCAGTGAAATCAAAGATCTGAAAATAAAAAAAAAAAGCAATCATACAAAATATGGACAATGGACAAGGCATTTCTCAAGACTTTGGTATCTTAGTCAGTAAATTGGTGCTAATACTCTTTTTCCCTATCTACTTTACAAAGATGAGGAGAAGAATGTTACAAGACTTTAACCTTTATAGAAATTGATTTTATTATTTTAATTAAACTGAGATATTCACTATTTAACAGAAAATAAGCTCAAGCTTTAATGATGGAATCTCAGGCATCATCCAGAAAGTGGAAGAAAATTGATCACTATAAGAGTTATCAAGATCCATCCAAGAACTCTGTAATACCATTCCATAGTAAATCACTTCGTCTCCCTATTTGAAGTATTTATAGAAATCTTCCCTTTGAAAGACCACCAAGTTCTATAGGTGTGTCAGCCATCATCCCATTATTATTTACAATAGTTCCAATGTCTGTGATTTTCTTGATGTGATCTCTCCTACCACAATGTAAGTTGCAACTATCCAATGCTCCAGTAGACAATATACATGAGGTATTACCACAAAACACCAACAAAAACAACCACAACAAAACCACACCAGGTAGCCACATTTAGCTAGATTGGTCCTCAGGTGAGAGACATACAGGCAATTGCTAAGTTTCATACATGAAGATTTTTCCAAGGTGGCAGACCCAACAAGACTTTGTGCTCCATTCACATAGCCAGGGTAACCTTCATTACACATTGATGCAATGAGGGATTTTATCAAAGAATTTACCTAATTAAAAAAAAAATTGCTCACATGTCACTATCAAATGCTCTCAACACCCACTGTAAAGTAGGCAGTACAATTATTTTTGTACCCACTTTACAGATGAGGAAATTAAATCTTAGAAATGAAAAGTAATTTATTCCAAGTCACAGAACCCCTAAATGTCAGATCTAAGATTTAAATGTTGGTTTCCTGGCTGCTGTTGTTGTTTATTTTCACTACATCACCATGCTAAAACACCAACAACCATTTATTGAGTACCTACTAGGCATTAGAAAGTTCACATTTATCTGACATTTCACAGCCTTTTACATCCATTATCCCATTACACCCTCCCAACAACCCAGTGAGTTAGGCAAGACAAGTCTTATTATCTCCATTTGACAGATGAGTCCCAGAGACAGAAGAGACTTGCCCGAAGGTCATCCAGCCAGTTTAGTGTCAAAGTTGGGATTTGAGCCCAAATCTTTTGACTACAAGACAAGTATACTTTAGATCTTAGTTCCTTATTCCCAATGTTTTTTTTTGTTTTTGTTTTTTTTTTAATCTGGCACTTTGTTTTGTTCTTTCCACTGGGCTCTGGCCATAATAAGACAATATTATTATTTGTTTAATGAAAGAGATAACTTATAGAGAGATGGCAGACCAACCCCCCAACCCACATACACACATATCCCAGACCTACTGACCAATGCCTCCCAACATCCTCATGTGGTACTCAAAACTCTCAAGGCTCTGTCCCTTCAGAAGAGTTTTTTAGAAGGAAGGGAAGGTGAAACAGAACTGATCAGGGTGGGTAAGACAAATGGAAAATCAGATTTTAGAGTCAGTTCTTTCCCTCTGAAATAACTTCTAATTTGCTCCATATATAGCTCATCTACTCATAATTATTGGTATATTTTCTCCACTATCAGAATATGAACTCCTTGAGGTTGGAGACTATGAACTGACTTTTCTTGGAATCTCCAATAATTAACAGTGCCTGGCATACAGTAAGCACTTAATAAATACCTGGTTTTAGGTCTAATTTTCTCACTTACTATCTCTATCACCCTGGAAAACATAAACATTTCCCATCTCTGGACCTCAGTTTCCTTATTTGTAAATTGAAATGAATAGATCAGGTATTTTTAAACTTTCTGTGTAGTTGACTCTTCATATATATGTAAAAAAAGAAAAAAAAACAAACAACACCAAATAAAAAGTGAAAATAGTGTGCTTCCATCTGCATTCAGACTCCATAGTTCTTTCGCTGGATGTGGGCAGCATTTTCCATTGTGAGTCCTTTGGAGTTGTCTTAGTTCATTGCATTGCCCGGAAGAGCTAAATCTAAGAAAATCGGTCATGTGACTGTGTACAGTGTACTCCTGGTTCTGCTCATTTCCCGCAGCATCAATTCATAGCAATCTTGCCAGTTTTGTTCATTTTGTTTTCTGAAACCCACCTGCTTACCATTTCGCATGGAACAATAGTGTTCTGTTACATTCATATACCACAACTTGTTGAGCCATTCTGTAATTGAAGAATATCCACTCAATTTCCAATTTTTTGCCACGACAGAAAGAGCTGCTATAAATATTTTTATACAAGTGGGTTCTTTTCCTCTTTTTAATGAATTGTTTGGGGTACAAATCTAGTATATGTACATGTATATGCGCACATATAGATATACTCGCATGCATTAGTTATGTATGAGTACCTATTTACATATATGCTCATTATCTCCATACATTATATGTGTATCTCTATATATTTAGATTATATATAATTATATAGGTACATATATAATTATACATATATGATATTTAGTATCTCCATATATCATACACAATTTGGAGGCAGTTAGGTGGCTCCAGTTGGCCTGGAGTCAAGAACACATGAGTTCAAATCTGGCATCGGACAATAGCTAGCTATGTGAACTTAGGCAAGTCACTTAGCCTCTGTTTGCCTTAATCTACTGGAGAAGAAAAAGAAAATCACACCAGTAGTTTTGTCAAGAAGACCTCATGAATAGCATTGATGCGTTATGATCCACAGGGTCACAAAAAGTTATACGCTACTGAACGACTGACCAATAACAGATATACACATATGTAAGATGTGTATGTATGGACACACATGATTACATACATATGTGTATGTATGTACATGGAAATGAACGCTTTCTATTAAGAACAGTTGGATTAGATGATCTTTAAAGAGAATTTTTTAAAGATGATTTGTAAATGTCTCTTTCAGCTTTAAGTCCTAACACTCTAAGCTATTTTGTCTCTTTGGTCCTCAATCTCTTCATCAGTCAAATGACATTATCTATATTTGCCCTGTCTACCTGACAGAGTAATCGATGGGCAAGAGTAGACACTCGCTGTGTAAGAAACTGCATTTGATTGTCAAATGCAGCCTCTGTGTGAGCTTTCTTCACTATTTCTCTACTCAGACCAGAGCTGGATCCCATGATAAGCTTGAGTAATAGTTTGAACAATGGGAAAGATGCTGCTATAACTGAGCAGCTTCTAATGAGGATATACTCCATAACTGTTCTATCGACACTGTTTTGACAGATGTGACTCTGAAATACAAACAAATCTAAAAATTATTAGGCATGATTGCTCTCTGATTAGATGTTAATTCATTTCAAATGGGGAGCTGGATTTTCAGGGGGAACTCACAGATGCATAGAACCACAAGGCTGTTTTTATGTTGCATATTGATTAAGGGGAGATTGGGTTGGGTGGTCTATAATGATAAAAACATTAAGCATCATTAGCAGCTGGCACAAAAAAATGACAGATTCATAATTGACTGTTTTAGTGCAAGAAGAACCATTAAGGAGAAGAAGTCTGGAGAATAAAGAAACGCATCTGTAGAATGCCAGACTTGAGAATGGGAGGGCAGATGGCACAGAACTGTTACTTTCAAGAAAGTGACTATATTCAGGTCTTACTAGTAATAACCTATGTCCAAGAGGTCCTGAACTGAGTGACCCATCTCTCTTCTTAGCTCAGAATAGAGAGTTGTTATTATTGTTGTTGCGTATGTGTTCTTTTATTTTGTTTTATTTTTTTTCCTTTCTGGGTAAGTAAATGAAGTTTCAGCAGGCAGTTTGTTTTCTAATCATCACCAAAAAGGACAGAGAAAAAATAAATAAATAGATAGATAAATAAATAGATAAATGAATGAATAAAGAAACAGATAACTCACTAAATATGTAAATAAATAGGTGAATGATAAGTGGATAAATAAATGAACAGATGAACGAATGAACAATTAAAGGCCTACAATTTTTAGTTCTAGCTCAGTCATTGACTAACTATGAAGCTTTGGAAAAATAACTTCACTTTTTTAGTTAAACCTCAGTCTTTTTTTTTCTTTTCATCTGGACATTTAAAATAACTCTATAATATACCTTGGAATCTTATACTAAGAATCAAATATGACAATTTATTTAAAGTGCATTGTAAATTTTAAAATAATGTACATATATAAGGAATTGCTATTATTATGATTGGTTGTGTTTGTCTTTCATTCTCAAAGAGGACCATGACATCAAGGTGATGACATGACTGGTAGTTGACTTTGACTTGAGTGAGAGAGGGCTGTGCAACGTCACCAACCTCACTTTCTTCTCCTGAGCCATCTGGGTCCAGTGACCTGATATTCATCAGGATGATTGGAGATGGCCCAAGATGCAATGGGAGACCCTGGTCCTTTCAGGCTAAGGTCTTGTCACAATCTCACTTTGAGTGAGATATACCCATTCAATGAATAGACTTCTTTAATTTACTCAAGGATGGCCCCTTTAATCAAAAAAATAAAAATTAAACTGGGAGGGGAAGACCCTCAGGGTTCCTGGGAAAAAGAGAAACAATTACTATTTAGTTATTACATTAATTCATTCAGCAAGCACCTATTAAGCTCCTACTATATAGCCAGTGCTATACAAGGTACTAGGGATTCAATAAGCAAAAATGAGGAGAGGAGAAGAGAGGAGAGGAGACTAGAGTTGGGGGAAGGAGAGGGAAGAGAAGCAAAGGGGAAGGGAGAGGAGAGAAGAGGAAAGGACCATACAAAGGTGACACAGTGGTTGTTGTGCTGGATAGGCTATCAGGAAAATCTGAGGTCCACTTCTGCTTCAGACACTTTCTAGCTATGTGACCCTGAAAAATTCATTTAAACTTTCTTTGCCTTAGTTTCTTCATCTCCAACATGAGTTATGAGGATAGAATGAGATAATATTTGTAAAACATTCTCCAGACCTTAAAGTAAATATATAAATCTTAACTATTTAACTACTTGTAACTAAGATTTTTTATAAAGAAATACTCAATTATATAAGATTTCATAATGATTTCAATGTGGGTGAGCAATTTGGAATACCTACCAAACCAAGTCAGTAATTCATGTGTAAATTAGAGTCTTAGAAATTTTCCATTGACATTAAGAGGGTAAGTGGCTTGACCTTGAACCCTGACATAGGCTTCCTTGACTCCAAAATCATCTCTCAGCCCGCTTCAATGCTTTGCATAATTATTATGAGGAGTCCTAATTTGATTTCTGAAACACTGTGTCTTCATTACATATGAAAATAATTCCTTCCTTGACACTGTTTGTCAACTGTTCCATACATATTATATGAGGATAAAGCCAAACTTTGCTCTGAGCCCTGCAGCAGATAAGAGAGAAGAAATGAAAAATAAGCCTTGGTCTGAAGAGGCATTCAGTTTAATAGCAGACCATGTTAGGGTGATGGAAACACTTCAGAAAAGGAAAACTTGAATTTAAATTGAAAAGTCTGAGATGTGACAAGAGTGAAGTGACCTTGCACAGGGTCCCTTCTCTGAGTGGCAATTTCTTCATTCATAAAATGAGGATGATGATATTCGCACAATTTGGATACTTTGAAAACAATCATTCTGTATGTATTGACCTATCTGCCATTTTGTCATGTCTCAAGTTTCTATAGCCAAACAATCCATCCCTTTTTGGTCAGCACTCTCCAAGTTTGGCTAGTCTAACTCTCTGATGACAGATATACATTAACAAGTCAATAGGCAAAACTTTCCACTTTTCAGTCTGAAGTCAATAATTGACTTGACAAATCTGAGATTGTTTTACTTAGATACCTGACCTCATTTTTCTTTGTCTGTTGTAGCAGTTATGCACCCAACATTTTGAAGATAGAGCACTGCTTGACATAAACCATCAAATCAGAAACATTTGATCTGTGACTTTAAGATGCAGTCTCCCAACTGCTAAAAATGGTTATTGCTTTTATCACCATAATTTCAGAATTGCTCTGGATAAAACATAAATTCTCAGGACTACTAAATTTTATTGGTTTAACTTAAAGTTAAGCATTTCGTCTCCCTCATGTTAACATATGAGATGTATTGGCTCTCGTTCTTCATTTCTAAATGGATATAATAATTCTTTCTGAACCCGAAATCAGGTAATATGGGTTTGAGTCCTAGTTCTTTTACTGACTGGATATGACTTTGGGAAAGAAGTTTTCCCTCTTGGAACATCATTTTCCTGTTTGGAAAAGATGGATGAAAATATCTGCAATCATATGGGGAAATCCCTTCTAGCTATAAATTCTCTGTTTTCCCATGAACGACAGAACTGATAAAAGAAAAGTGCTTTCTAAGTGGCTTATATTCATTGCCATCATTTCTAAAATAGACCTCTCCTTACTGGAATCTTACCATGAGTCAATCAAAGAGAAAGAGACTCTTAAGAGTTTTAAGGAAACCTTAGACATCTATCTTCTTTGCAAAGGAGAATCTTTGGAGAGGCAGTGGGAACAAAAATGTGCATAAAATGGAAATTGAGCAGTGCCTGGGTGAGTTCCTTCCATTAAGTTTGATGAGATCACAGGGCATGGAAGCTTTTTGGGAAGGTATACATATGCCCTAATCTGTTTCTGAGAGGACACAGGGAATTCTCCTTATTATGTCTCAGTGACCAGAGTTGCTTTAAGATGATTGTTGACTGAGAATCAAAGGATCCCCCTCTGTTATCTATAAGACTGAGTATAATAAAGTAGTCTACTCCTTTTGACTGCTTTAATTAATTGATTGATTGATTAATTAACTAAATTTTTTTTTGGCACATACTTTCTCTCCACTGGACTACCAAATGTGAGAACTAGAGAATATTATGTGCATGAGTGTTTTTACAACAGTAGCAGTAATAGATATACTGTAGTGGTAGTAGTAGTAGTAGTAGTAGTAGTAGTAGTAGTAGTAGTAGTAGTAGTAGTAGTATGAATGCAGTTATATATCTGAGTACAAAAATCTCAAAATTTTTCAGTTGAATTGTTGACTACAGTTTGCAACTTTCAAAGAAGAGATCTCACACTTAAAGTTTCCTCTGATAGATAATTTGTGTTCATGGAAGTAACTTCTGACTCTTGAAGGCTATACTAGTGAATAATAGCTCAACAGGTCCTACCAAGGTGAAGAAAATGGTGAATTATGGGAGCAGAAGAACATGAGAGGCAGTGTGTACTCACCAAGGGAAGCCCAAGACTGGAAGTTCATGGATCTCAAGTTTCTGGCTGTTTTCTTCTGCCTTTCAGTTTCTTTTTTTGAGCACAAGGTAGTAGCTAGAAATCCTGAGGATGAACATTTCTAGATTTAGGGATTATTTTAAGGGTAGTTAGTTTCAAAAATTTAAAACTCAAGAGACTCTAGGGAGGTTAAAGGGTATAATGAAGTGTATGTGTATTTTATGTATCCTGTATTGATTCATGTCTTCTCAGTTCTTTCCATCTTACATTTTTTTTCTTTTTTGGATGAAGTAGAAGCTCTTCCATACCTGGTGGCCATATTGCATGTTGAATATATTTTCAGGAGGAAACCCTGTTACCCATATTTGGGTAAACCTTAGAAATGAGTCATATCTAAGTTTTCTTATTGGAGTAATTACCAGAAAAAGTGACTGCTCTGTGGTTAGGCCTCCCAGCATCAAAACTAGACCATGTGAGGTCAGAGTCCCTTAGGGCCCTCTGTGCTCTAGGTGATATTCAAAAGGAAATTGAATATTGAGATAAATAGGAAGATAGTAAGAAGATACCTAGTTTCCCTAGATGAATTCAAATCACTTGGCTAGTAAGAACCATGTCCATCTTATAAAATAAACTTACAAGTACAAGGCTTTGCACACCTTAAAGCCCTATATAAAATATATTGCTAATGGGGGGGGATGATTCTAAATAGAATGGTAACACAAATTTGAAGGACAAATAAGTTTGAGACATTTTAAAAAGCGGAGAGGGTGGTATAAATAAGCTACAAGCCAGAAAATTGGACTTTGGTTCCTGACAATAGTCAAAAAATAATTAAGAGGATCTTTGTTGAACATTGAGAAGAGGAAATGGTGATCACAGAGTGAACATGGTTTTAAGAACAAATCATGCCAAATAAATTAATTTCCTTTTTTGACAGGATTACTGGTAGCATTCAGCTGATGGAATTTACCTAGATTTTGGTAAAATATTTTTGTTAAAACATTTGGCAAAGCCTACCTTGATATTCTAGTGGACAAGCTAGAGAGATATGGGTTAGGTTAATCACAGTACTTTTATTTATATTTGAAATGATTGAATAAGTAAACACAAAGAATGAGTCATTAATGGATTGGTGCCATTAGAATGGTGGTCTCTTGTGTAAAGCCCCAAGATTTGTGGTACCTAATTTTTTCTTTTATCAATGACTTGGATAAAAAGATACTTACCAGTTTTTTAAGATGGCACAAAGCTGAAATATGTATTTAAATATATTGAATGGTATTTGGAATCTTAATGATCTTGACAAGCTAGATCTCTAATCTACTAGGACAATGTTTAGTATGGATAAATATAAAATTTTCAACTGGGCTTATGAAATCAATTTCACACACATTAAAAAAAGTTGCAGTTTTATTTCTAGAACAACACTTTGGCGGAAAAAAGTGGGATCACAGAAGATAGGGAACTCACTGTGAGTCAATAAATGACATGATAGTCAAAGAAAAAGAAAAATTAATGTGTCTTAGATAACATCAAAGAGGTATCCTGTCCAGAAGTAGGTCAGACCCTGTCTAGAGCAATTTCATGTTCAATTTTGGGTATCCCATTTTCAGAAGGATGCTGATAAGTCACAAAGTATCCAGAGGAATATGTTATCAGGATGGTGACCAGGGCGTGTGATAAGCCACATCAAACAATCAATCAATAAACAGTTCTTGTTATTTATTAACACTTATTTAATAAACACATGAAAATAGGTTGAAGAAATCCCCATGGTTTAGCCTGAGAAGTTTTAGAAGGGGAAAGATGATTGATGTCTTCAGGCATTTGAAGGATTGTCATGTCAAAAAAGCGATTTCATTGTTGTGGGTGGCCCCAAGGAACTGGGAGTAATGACTAAAATGTGTACAGAGACAAGTTTGGGCATGATATGTGAATATTTTCCTCTCACACTTGCCGCTGTACCAAAGTGGAATAGAATGCCCTGGGAAGTGGTAGCATCCATCTTACTTGGAAGCCTTTGAGCAAATGTTGGAGGGCCCTTTTCATAAAGATTGCAGAATAGATCCTTATTCACATATGGGTTGGACTATGATAACAACCATAGATGACTGTGAATCAATAGTATTTAAGATACATTTATTAAGTACTTTCTATATACAAATATCTAGACAGATAAATAGAGTTAAATAGACAAATATAAATGAAGTCCTTATCCCATATTGGAGCATCTACCCACAGCTCCCTAGAGCTGTTGTTGTGACTATACAATCTAATCTATCATCCAATGTAGAATAATATCTAGATCATCACTAATACTTGGTTATCTAGTCTTTATCTGAATGCCTTAGTGATGAAGATCTCATCATCTAAGAAGGCGATTCCACTTGGGTGAACGTCTGAATGTTTGAAATTCCTAGATATTACATGGACTCTTTGCTGCCAAATCATGTAAAAGTGAAAACCTGTGACATGGCTCTTCTTTGTAATTAACCTCTTACAAACACTGTACACCTACACACATATACACAAACACACATTCACACATACACACATACACAACTTCACCCAAGCTTAAACCACAAAGTACTTGTATTTTAATAAACATAGCACACAAGCATATTTTACTGGGAAAAACAGAATCATCAAGCTATTTGATTGCATGCATAGATTCACAAAGTCAGGAGGCTCCCTAAATGCCCTTTATTCCAAACTCTAACTGAGGCATTGTAACAGCAAGCACTGTGGCATACACATAGAGGGCCTGCCGTACAGGTTCTTAGATCTGCTTTTCTGAGGAAAGCAACATTAAAAAGGGGGTGAACAATCTTACTTCATTCAGTACATATATCATTCACTTAGCTTGGAGGAACATATCAGCACCAACAGAGAGAACTTCCAACTGTCTGATCATAGACAATACAGACATTGTTACCAGAGAGAGAAGTACCAACATCTGGGTTTTCAAAGCCAGGGGGCTCCTAAACTGCTACCCAGAGTCTCATCTGGCCTAATTACACAAACACTCTTCAAGTGATTTGAGTCTCAAAGCAAAACCTCACCTCAGAGTATATACACACTTTTCAGAGCCGGAAGGCAGGACCCTCAGTGACTCAATGCCTCATTTGCAATCAATAAAAGGTGTGAGTCGTCATACAAAATAAGCCTCCTCTAATCAAACTTCCCTTAATAGCCCCACCTGAGACGTATTAATGGGTAGGAGAAGATTTTTAACTCCCATTACAAGCATGTATTTTTCCCCCGTATTTCTGACATATGGTCATCTAGCTTTGAGAATTCTTATCTACTGATTCTTAACTTAATTCATAAGATATTTTGTTTGTTTTGTTTTGTGTGGTGTGGTTTTGTTTTGTTTTTTCTTTGAAACCAAGAAGAATCAGTCACATTACAGATAATGACAAGTAAAGCAACATGACATATCTCACTTTATTATAAAAGAGAAAGTCTGTTCCCAAAGCCTTCTATTGCATTAAAAGTTTGGCCTGCAGGTAAATGAGTAGGAATCATGGAGTGAGCAGGTCTGTGTCACTGAATCACACAATCCCAGAATCTGAAGGAAATTCAGAAGCCATCTAGTCCAAAGCAAGAATTCCATCTCCAGAATTCCTAATAGGTTTTCCTTTAGAATCTACTCAGACTTCTCCCATTACATCCTTACCTCATAGGATCAAATTTTTAGACTAGAAAGTGACCTCAGAGACTCTATAGTACATAATTTTCTCATTTTACAGATAAGGATACAGAAGTCCAGAGAAGTTTGAGACTTACTCAAAATCACACAGATAGTAAATGATTCAAACTTATGTCCTCTGACTTCAAATTAATTGTTGAGTAACTTTAATAAGATAGAAAAGGTCAATACTTTGGTTATGTTTCAAGGTTTACCAAGTGCTTTATAAACATTATCTCATTTGATCCTCAAAACAAACCTGTGTGGTAGGTACTATTATTGCTCCCATTTCCACAGGTACCACTACCACCACCATCACCATCACTTTATTAACAGATGAGGAAGCTAAGACTCAGATACATCAAGGGATTTGGCCATAGTTCTACAGCTAATAAATCTCAAGAGGTGAGATTTGAATATGACTCCATAGGAAACATTCTTCAACACACACATTGCCTCTAATTGTTAATTTGATTAAAAACTTGATTTTGTCTCACATGAATTTTCCCTTTCCTTCCTAAATTTCTTATCCTTCCCCTTTCTATTCTCAGAGAGCTTTCCCCCATAGCAGAGAATTGTTTCTCATTGTTAAGAACTTATTTGCTTATATTGAGTCAAATTCTGCCTCCCAGTGCTTTCTATCCATTGATTCTAGTTGACTCCCTGTAGAGTCCTGATAAGGAGAGACCACTAGCTATTATCTAGTCTAGGGAAAATTGATCTACAAATTCATGAATTAATTATTATCTCATTTACACTTATAATGTTGGGGTTAATCACACGTATTAAATAATATGTTCTGTCCTGTCCATCAGTACTCCATGGATCTATGTCTAATCAATGATGGGGGTGGGGTGGGGAGTCCCTCCACTGTTATGCATCAGTTTACTGATATACCTCATAGGTTAACTGATGTTGCAAGGTAATATCATCCATTTTGTGATAGTTGTAGGGAGTTTGCTGTGGATGCCCCAATGTAGGACAGGGACTGTATCTTTCATGTGTCTCTTTCCCCTAAGTCTAGATATTTGTACACAAAAAGTGTTCAATAAATACATCTTAAATACCATTGACTTACAGTCATCTATGATTGTTATCATATTAGTTCACTTTGATTTCTTCATAACATGATAGTGAGGGAGGCATTGCATCATCTACATTTTAGAAGTGAGGAAACAGGCTTCAAGAAGTAAAAAATTTGTTCAAGATTAAGCAAGTGGTAAAATGAGGATGGGACTGAGCTCTTCTGGTTCCAAATCAAGGTTCTTTCTACTACACCATGTAGCCAAGACCAAATGCCCTCTAGCATAACGAGTCTAAACCTAGGATTGCTTTTCAATGGAACACACAGAGGCATTCACATGCTTCATATATATATATATATATATATATATATATATATATATATATATATATATATATATAAATTTATATTTCTTTGAACGAGAGTAAGACATATAGTTGGACTTCATATCAATTATTTAAATACTTCAGAAATTATTGACTAGATATGAGACCCTAGGCAAGTCATTCCATTCGTTATAAATTTCATTTTATCTATAACATGAGAATAATGATATTTGCATCTCATGGGAAGAAAGTGCTTTGAAAAACATTGTGGGAACTATTCTACAAACTGGATATCCCCTCTTCTACCCCCATGCGTTCTCATAAGCCTTGTTTCATGCCTGGAATGAGATTCCTTCCTACTCTTTGCCTCTCAGCATCCATAAAAGACTCAGCTTTGGGTCTACCTCCTGTGGTAAGCTGTTCCTGATATCCCATTCATAAAAGCTATTCATGCCTTCCCATTTCAAATTGCCTTGAATTTGCTTTACTATGTACATGTTGCATGTTTCCAGGGGAATATAATCTCCTTGAAAGGAAGGATTATTTGTCTCATTGCTTAACTGTGGACTTTATTCAATTTTCAGTTGTATCCAACTCTTCATAATCCCATTAGGATTTTCTTTCAAACATACTCGAATATTTTTCCATTTCTTTCTCTAGCTCATTTTACAGATGAGGAAACTGAGGCCAACAGGTTTAAGTGACTTGCCCAGGATCACCCAGCTAGTAAGTGTCTAGGCCAGATTTGAACTTAAGAAGATAAGTCTTCCTGACTTCAGGCCCATATATACTCCATGTACTGTTCTACCTAGCTTTCTCTAACTTGTCTTACAAACCAAAGAAGAAAATAATAAGATAACTATAAAATACTTAGCATAGTATCTGGGCACATATCAGGCATTTTATAAATCCTTATTCCTTTCCCTCTTTCTCTTGCATACAGTAGTAGCTTAAGAGACATTACAAAAATGGAATTGAATTGAATTGCTATGAATTTATGACAAAGTTGTAAGTTTTCAGCCTACCAGGATGAGCTGAAAATTTCCATTCTGGCTCAGAGAGTCTCTGTGCTTCTTGTCTGTGGAGGGTTACTTTCCAGAGGTCCAGTATGAGTGTCAGCCTTAGGAAGAAATATCAAAGCTGTAATGGGAGCTGAAGCTTTACATGCTGCAATATGTCCATTTGAGCTACAAGAGATTTGTATGCTCCATTTCAGACATTATTTAAACATTGTTATTTCTGCAAACATGCCACACGCAGATAAGGTTTCTGCCTGCACCACATAGAAATGTAGATTGGACTAGAAAGTCTCTCTTAAAGTACCTTTTATTGAAGAAACTGTTTATTAAGCCTTGCGGGAATTTAAATTGCAAACCCTTGGGGGAGGGGGAGAAAAAAGATTTGTAATATCCTCCTTAATCATGTGATTTGCACAACATTGCTACAGTTATAATCTAAATAAAGTTCCTGGAGTCATCAGGACATTATACTGTAGCTGCTTCATTTAATCTAATGGTTTCCATTTAGGTAATTTTCATGCATTTTAATCTATTTAATGATCACCTTCCCTCAACTGATTTACTGTGCCTGAATGTATAGTGTTCTGGCACCAGGAAGCCAAGGTCTCCAGCACAATGCAGCCAGGAACAAATAGGGGAGAGGAAGGCACAGGCACAGGCGCATTTTCTCTATTTCTGCCCCAAGTAAATATCACTATTCAATTTGAAGAAAAATGACTACTTTTCTCAAAGGTTAGTGTGGGTATTGTTTGATGCTGCAAAGAGACTACCATGAAGTCATTGGGTGCTGGGGTTATTTTGTTCTTTAATACAGAATATGAAAATCGGATGCAGAAATGCTGTGATCTTATTATTCAAAAGGGCAGGCTTAGCAAAGGAAAAGTTAACAGTCTTTCCCTCCCTTCTTCTCCTTCCCACCTCCCCTCTTTCCCTTTGTCCCCCATCTGTCTCCATGCTTCTTTTCTCTCCATCTCCCTCTCTGTGTCTCTCTCCTTCTCTCTCTTTTTCCCTCTCTATCTCCCTCCCCTTCTCCACTCTCTCTGTCTCTCTGTCTGTTTCTCCCCTTCTCTCTTCCTCATTCTCTCTTCTCCTTACCTGACTTCTCTTACCCACCTCAACCAGACCGTCTCTCTCTCTCTCTCTCTCTCTCTCTCTTTCTCTCTTTCCCCTTCTCCCTTCCCCATTCTCTCTTCTTCTCACCTGTCTTCTCCTTCCCACCTCCAACAGCCTGTCTCTCTGTCTTTCTCTGTCTCTTTCTCCCTCACTTTTCCTCCTTCCTTGTTCTTCCCTCTTCCCCTACCCTTCCTTTCTCTCCCTCCTTCCCTTTTCTCCCTCCCTCCTTCTCTCATATAGGAATCCTAATGTCCTTGTTTGGAAGTCCTTTGGGGCCCATTATTTAGGAATCACAGAATACTAGAGCTAGAAGAGACTCCATAACTTAGAATGCTAGAATACCGACCATCAGCTTATATAGCTATGAGACATAATACTGTAGAATGTTAGAATATAGAAATTGCAGTATCAGAAGTAGAAAGAACATTAGAATATACATGGCTAATAGTGAGAAATGTAAAAAGTCAGAGCTAGAAGGGCTCTTAGAACCAAGAGCATTAGAATATACAAAATCAGAGGTGGACGAAACATTAGAAATCATCTATCCCTCCCTCATTATATATGGAATGTGTAGTGACCGACAAAGGACTCCTTTCTGTAATATGTAGAACACATTACATACATATTACATACATATGTAGGACACACACATATATGGTAATATGTAGAACATGCCCTGCCTATTCCCATCCATGTGGTGACCCTGCTTCTGAGCATTTGCCATTGAAGGGACTCTTTCTTCTATGTTCCACTTTAGAGCATGTGTACCTCTCCTCTCACCATATTCTGTTGACTCAAAGTATGCTAATGAAGAGTCCTTTCAAGCCATGTAGTTGGCTATTGCACCAGAACCTGGAGTGAATACAAGAGTTAATTAGGAAGGAGAACAGCTGTAAGTCACAGTGATCTTTTAAAGTACTCCAAGGTCTTTCTAACAACCAGGGTCTTGGAGCTGGTGACATCAATAGCCAAGTCTAATGAGGCAAACACAAAGTAGGTCCACTGGTTAAGGGACATGTCCACCCAGAAGTGAAACTGGTCTATATGATGGAGAGAGAAAAGGACTACCAGGGTCAGGAAGTGCCTCCTTCAGGGTTGATATCAATTAATTTAAGTGGCATTGAAGTGATCATTTAACTCACTCCTCTCAGGGATTGAGTGAGTGTGTACAGGAGAAAAACGAACTTCTTGGTTCTGGAGGATGTTTATTCTTTACTACATATAGTAAATATCCCTTTGTAAAAGTTAATTGGTTATATTACATTGGAGAGTACACTGGATGGGGGTTCCTGAATATTAAATGCTACAGCATTTTAGGATGACCCCTAGGACAATGAAGAGAACACCATTAGCTGCTCTTTGGGAACCAGAACATTTAGTCCAAGCATAATTTGGGAGAGTGAGCCCAGAGTGTGCACAACAGATAGAGGAGAGAACTGAACTTTAGAAAGGGGAAGTTACTTGCCTAAGGTCATATGAGTAGTTAGTCACTGAGGTAGGTCTTAATTACAAGTCTCGAGTTCAAGGGCACCACTCTGCCTCTCTAGTCATCCCAGCAATTCCCTTAAATCTTTGCATTCTGAAAATAGTTTTCTTCTATTGTATTTGATGAGAAAGGAGTGCATCAAGTAGGTCAATACATTTTTATGTTTGGGGTGATGGAAAGGAAAAGGAAGCTGAAAACCATGTGGATAGAGGTGGAAATACTATTAAGGATATTAATAGAGAAATCAATGGGAGAATTTAAGAGGAAGGATGAGAAAGGAAGAAGAGTTGGAGTACGGATAAAATTATCGCTCTTTGATGTCACAGTTTGGCTGGATTCTGCAAAATATTTTGAATTTGTCAAGTGTTGGCAAACACAATACACTTCTTCACTAATGCATAGTTCAGAGTGATTACTACATATTAAAACACTATTTCTTTTGCCAGGATTCCATATATCGAGTATTCTAGATCGGGTGGCAATTTTAATAAGCCAATTCCACAGTACAGTTAAGACCCTCTGAGTGCCAAAGGACCTAACATTTGTTTGAGAGGTTATAGATTATGGCTTCTGCCTCTTCTCATAGCCTTTGGAACAGATATACTGTAAAAGGTGAGAGGAATTAAAAGGGTCCAGTGGCCATTGTTTATGTGGAAACTGCCATGAGGAATGTTACAATAATTATCATTATAGCTCCATGTTTCTATAAGTCTCTTAGGTCTATAGAGTGTTTTCTTCACAATAACTCTTCAAAGCTATTAGTGCCAATTCTGTGAACAAGTGGCAGATGAGGAAACTGAGGCAAAGAAAGGTGAAACAACTTGCAGAAGGCTTCAAGTCCTTCTGGTTCCAAATTCTTCCTAATACACTGATTCAAAACAATCTTGAAGTTAAAATGGTGTTAAGTAGAGGCAACCCCAAGACTAGCTTACAACCCAGATAATGTGAAAAATTGTTGGTGTAGCAATGTGATTTTGGACAAATTCCTGTCTCTATCCAGACCTCCATTTATTCCTCTATGAAATTAAAATTTTGCACTACGATCCCTTCCCACATTAAAAGCTTTGGTTTTGCTTTTGCAATGTTGAAAATAGACTATCTACACACTCAGAATAGGGCAATGTCAAGAAGAAAGAAGAAATCTATGGCATTGAACATCTGTCTAATCCACAAGATAAATAGATATAACACCACTTGGGAAAGATGTAAGGACTCTACAATTGTAAGGTATTACTACTAGATCTGCTCATTTTGTCTCCCTGAGAGCTCTACATTTTAGCAGGTATGTTTCATAAAGCCCTATATCACCTGATACTGGGCCATTCACTTTTACGGATCTATGAACAGCATTTGAAGACCATGATGAAACCTGCCTCTCCCCTTAAATTCTCTATTTTTAATGTTACCATTCTATTCTATTTTTCAAATGCTCCAACCTCTGAGTCCCCTTGGACTTTCTCCTTACTCTGTCCCAGTTTCCCATAGCCAATCAGATGCCAGGCACTATTGATTTGACCATATCTCCCATATCCATTCATTTTCATTCTCATTGAACAGTGACCATAGCTTAGATACTCATATCTTTACTTTTAGACTATTGTAATAGCCTCCTCACTAGCCTCCCTGCTTCTAGTCAATCTTCTCTTTATTCTCTACCCCATAAGCATCTTTCTCATAGAAAAGTTTCGTTGCCTATCATAAAAAGGTAGCAATGAGTAGGGGATAGAGGGAAAGGAGTTAGGATAATCTTGAAGTCTAAGAGTCAGGATGACCTAGGACGAAGTGGAACTATATCAACTATATGTTGATATAGTTCCATACAGTATTGGAAGAAGGGTTCACTAGGGGTTCCATACATGGATGGACTCAATCACTAATCAGAACCCAGATCAACAAATGCCCAATCTGGACATCCAACTTAGTCTGTATTCAATTTACCTCTTCCATTAAAAAAAAAATTTCTAGCACCTAACAAAATGCTTGGCACATGGTAAATGTTTAATAAATGCTTATAGTTGATTGCTACCTAATGCTGATATGTAATAACAGCTCACAATTCTATAATGCTTTGAGATTTTTTAAAAAAATCAAAATTGAAAAAATTAAAAATTCTAAATTTTAAAGTAACACTTAAAAATTTTTAAAGATTTTTTTTAAAAAGAAAAGATTAAAAAAAGAAAATGAGAGTATCACCCTTCTCCTAATATCCCTGGATAATTTATTGGATCATTCTGCTCCTTTTTTTTTTTCATATCTTTTTCTGGGTTCATACCTGTGCTCAAATTCTCCTTTGTGTCTGAAATGACCTCCTTTAACTATATCCATCCAAAGTCCCTCCCTTTCTGCCAATCTACCTCAAAGCTTTCCTGAACACCTGGCCCCCACCTCCAGCTGAAACTAGGCTTTCCCTCCCCACAGTTTTAGGGACTGATGTCAGAATCACTCTTTTTTAAGCATATCTATTTCCCTCTCCCTTGTACCATAGAGAGCCATTGATTTGTTTTTTTCCTGTGTTTAAGCACTATTGGGTGCAGGCCACTGACTTTATGTAGTACAGGGGTCTTCACATAATAAATAGATAGTTAAATAATTTTCTGTTGATTGTAATCAAACCAATTAAAAAGTGGGAAATTTCTTCACTTCTCTCACCAGAGGATTTTGTACCCATTGCTAAAATTGTCCTAAAGTTTGCCCTACTAACAGGCAACCTTGCAAACTCTGCAAGTTTCTTTATGGGTCATATTCTTACCAGTAGGTTACTTTGGATCCTGGAAAGAAATAACCCAGAGGGAAAGTAGAAAACTTTTCTAGTCAAACCACAGACATCTCTGTGGAATGTTTTCCATACTTTTTAATTCACCACACCCAAGACTGTAGGATATAATGTAGAAGAACAAAAACATTCCATAGGCTGCTTGTAGCTAAAATCTGGAATACATTTTATCAATGTCCAAAAAATGCTTGTAGGAATGTTCTAATAGGCAGAGTTTCTTCTTCTAATCAGAAAGACCCTCTGCCCCAAGACATTTTCTACTCATAATTGATAGCAATCATGACACAGGAGATGAAGAAATCCCAAGACAATGCAAGACAAAAGTGGATATTTTTTGTTTGTTTTAAATAAGGTTTGAGAATTTGTCATAAAGATCATTATTTATGTCAGCACCAATCTTGAGACGTGTCCTATGGGACAACCTCAGGACATGTCCTTTTTCTATCTGTCTGATCAGAAGTAAATAATTGATCTGGGTCAAGATAAAATACAGGACATTTCCTCTCTGGTGAGTCAATAACTCAAATATTTGAAGATGAGAACCTTGTCTCCTCTAAGTCAAGTTCTCTTGTAGGTTAAACATCCCCAGATCTTTTCACAGATTCTCATGGCATGGTCTCCAGTTCCCTAATCATGTTGTCCACCCTCCCATGGTGTACCTAGGACTGAACACAGTATTTCGATGGAATCTGACCAGAGAAGAGTATACTGTCTATCCCGTGACATGCCCTATACATTAGGCTTCAATGAGCAATGCTTAAGATCAGGTTCATTTTGTTGGCTACCATGTCTTGCCTTTGACTCCTCTGATATTTTTTACTATAATATGAAATAGCATGTAAAATACTGAAGGTCTGATCTTTGGGATGAGGGGATAGGGTTAAGATAAGAAAGGAAATCACTACTTATAGTCTCAAACTTGGAGGTCCTCGTGGGATCGCAGGATATTATTCCAGATGAAGATCTTGAAAATGATCTAATCCATTCCCTTTATTTCACATATGAGTGAAATAGCATCCATAAATATTAATGATTTGGCCAAGGTCACAAAATGAATGAGAAACAGGCCAAGAATTAAAACCTAAGTCCTCCAGTTCGAAATCCAATAGTCTTTCTCCTGCATTGAGTGCAAGTATCAGGAAAAGAGGTTCAGTCTCCTAGACCTGTTAAGATGTATATATGTTTATCTGACCCTATAACACTATCAATCAATCATTCAGTTTTTCATTTTCATTAAACACCTACTATCTGCCAGGCACTGTGCTAAGTTCTGGGGATACAAAAAGAGGTAAAAGATAGTCCCTGCCCTCAAGGAACTTACAACCTACGAGGGGAAACAAGATGCAAAGGGACATATGCAAAGTGTTCTGTGCTTTAAAGATAAAGAGGATATAATGACAAAGATAAAGAGGAAATAATGAACAAAGGGATGGCACTACAACGAAGAGGGGTTGAGTACAACTTCCTGTAGAAATTATGTTTTTCACTGGGAGTTAAAGAAGTCAGGGAGGTCAGTAGTTGGAGCATAGGGGGGAAAGCATTCCAAGAATGGGAGAGAATCAGAGATATGGAGTGTCTTGTTCATGAAACAGCCAGGAAGCCAGGGTCACTACCACGTACAGTCTTGTTCTTGGTATGTAAGTACATTTTGTCTCTCCAACTAGACTGTTAACCTGTATAAGGGCAGAAAACATGGCACTCGTATTCCCTGTAGGGTTGAATATGGGAGCTTCACATACAGGGTTGAGGAACCTATGGCCTTTGAGTCACACGTGACCCTCTAGGTCCTCAAGTGAAGCCCTTTGACTGAATCCAAACTTCACATGTTCCTCACCTGAATATAAAGTGTTCAATTAGTATCTGATTGTTTTCATTTTAATAAAAAATGAGCATTTATTAAGTCCTTTCTAAGTTCTAGGCACTGATCATACATAAGTAAAAAAAAAAATCTGGCTTCAAGGATCTTGCATTCTAAGAGGCAAAGTATGTATACATATTGGTATGCTGAAGATATATAAAATAGATTCAAAATAATCTTAAATGGTATAGCACCAGAGAGTGTGGGGAAGAAGGATAGGCATGAGGGAATTTCGACAGTTCAAAAAGCTATGTCATAAAATCTAAGTTTCTATATACCTAATAATTGGATTCTATTGCCAAGGAGTGGGGAGGGAAGAGAGTGGGCTAGAGGATGAGGAAGAGCCAAAAGCAAAAACAAAATGAAATGTTCGGAAAAGTAAAAATAATAACTTAAAAGTAGATTTTGCGACTGCTTGCCTGTAAAATAATCCCATCCCTCTGGAGCTAATATCTATGGCCCTACCTCAGCAGGGCTTAGTTTGGGTGAGGCATTTCATGAGTTATCAGGACATTTTCCTTCCATTATTTCACTCTGAGAAATTGGACATGAGGTTGGAAAAAATAATAAGAATGATCATGGGGGGAAAAAGAAAAGAAAGTCTTTGACAGATAAGATAAAAGCCAGGCTTTTAAAGTATGAGGAAATATATGGTGTAATGGAAAGAACATGATAATCACAGTAAAAAATTTAGTTCTAGTCTCATATCTTCTAAGTGCGTGACCCTGGCCAAGTCCTTTTTCCTTTCTGGACCTGTTTCCCTCCTGAGAATAAGGAGTTTGAACTGAAAGATCATTAGTATACCTACCAATTCTGTCTTATGATGCTAATTTCTCCCCCCCCCCCCCCCCCCCCCCCCCCCCCCCCCCCGCTTAAGACTTCCCCAACAACAGCTGTATGAAACTGGGTGATTTGTTTATTCTCAGAGAAATGATCATCTATAGGAAAAGGGTGAGGAGATGGCTAGTCCTTCTGTGTAAAAGGTCAGCTTCCAGGGGAGGACTTTGAATGAGGTTGTTACTTACTGACTTGTTTTATGTTAGCATCCTTTAACAGCAAGTCAACTCCCCTCATTCCATTCTTCTGCTCATTTCAGTTTGGACCGTTGCTCTGAATAGAGCCCAGAGCTTTTGCATTGCCCCGAGATATGTTCATACTGGTGAACTACTTGGTTTTCATCCAGCACAGCATTTATGTTACCCTTTTCTATTTCTGATTAGACATGTTTTTGCTTCTCTGGTGTTTTCACTGCCTGTGGGTCAGTTAATTGCTAGTAATCGCTGACATGTGTCAGCCCTCTCCTTAAGGGAAATGGCACTTTGACATAAAGGCCAAATATATACTACATAAAAATTACTCTGAGTCTGGTGTAAGGCTGCCCTTAAGCTCAAATAAGGGTAATCCAGTCACACATAAATGTTGTCTTCTAACACCAACACTGATGTCGTTATTCAGTCTTTTTCAGTCATGCTCCACTCTTCATGACCCCATTTAGGGTTTTCTTGGCAAAGATATTGGAATGGTTTAGCGTTTCCTTCTCTAGCTCATTTTCTAGATAAGGAAAGTGAGGCAAACAGGACTACATGACTTGCTCAGGATCAACCAGCTAGTAAGTGTTGGAGGCCAGATTTGAACTCAGGAAGATGAGTCTTCCTGCCTCTAGGCTTGGCATTCTATCCATTGTGCCACCTTTCTGCTTCAGCTCACACTGAGAGAATTGTGAAAACAAAAAGATTCTGATGATTTTAATTCTCCTGTATGAGTTTTTTTGGTGTTGAAATGTTGTTAGTTACAGGCTGAGCTTAGGTTTAAACACAATTGTAATAATGACTTCTACATAACATCTAAGAGTATAACTAGAAATTTCTGGAACAAACTATATCCTTAGCCAAATGGAGAGATAGACAGTCATAAAGTCAAAAGACTGAGTTTTTGTTTTTAACAACTTACCATGTGCCATGCTCTTTAAGCACAGAGGGTACAAAGAAAGACAGAACACTGTCCCTCCCCTCACATTCTAAAATGGGAGATAAAATGCATAATACTGTATAAGCATAAGAAATATAAAAGGTAACCCCAGGTAGTCTCCAAGAGGAGACATTGAAGGAGACCAGGAATGTTTTCCAACAGAAGTTGTCATTTTAGTTGAGACTTTCAGGAAACCAAGGAAGTTGGAAGGTAGAAATCAAGAGGAAGAAAATTAAGAGCATGGGGACAGTAAATAAAAAGACAAAGTTGGGAGATAGAAGTTAGTGTAAGGAACAGCAAGGGGAAAAGAGAAGACCATAACCTTTCAATAATATCACTGTGTGTATAGCAGGATAGATGCACACATCATATGTCCATGGAGGAAGTTTGCACATACACATGCACACATACATATATACATTTATACATATATGTATATATACATACATACATGCATACATATACATATATGGAGATATAGGAGATAAATGCAAGCAGAAGAGATAAAGATATAGGAGATAGATGTAGATTCATGTCTGCATAGTAGGATATATACTCACATATTTAGCAGAATATTTACTTACCTATCTATATGTACATATATAGATATATATCTCTTACTCTTAAAGACCACTATGATATCAGAAGAGGCTACCACAATTTGAAGTCAGCATGAGTTTCTAAGGCTTACATTTTGAAAGAAAGCTAAAGTGATCCCATGTACAAACAGTTTCTAATTGGTTCAAGTTGGTTGATTCTCTTAGCATCAGCGCAAGCAATACAATCAAGTAGCCAGCATTAACAACACGTATATAGCAGTCACCACGAATTTCATATCTGACCCCATCTATTTGTTGCACACCACTGGCATTCTGTATATTACTGGAAGACAATAATATCTGACCTCAGCCTAGGGAGGTTAGGGGATAGGGTCTCTCTTGTCACTCTTTTGGGATATGCTGTTTCATTTCCCTGAGTTTGTGTACCTTTAAATAAATTCTTGTAATTAATTAAATAATTTTATTGAATCACTTAATTTATATATTCTTTTTAATTTTGCTTATATTTATTAGAATGCTTTACTCATCTATATGGACACTTCATGAGATTTTGCTCCCTTGTCCTTTGTCAATTTCACATTTCTTTCGCTTGTTTCAATGGGGACATGAATGATGTGATTATCAATTGTGTAGAATACAGCAAGTGGTGACAGACAGGGTGAATGTTGGGATTGGTATCCAAAAAGACTCTGATGGGCTGAAACGTTCAGCTAAAGAAGAAAGACAAAATGAAATTTACTTATGTCAATGCTTAAGAGCTGTGATATCATCAGTTGAGGGAACTCCCTCCTCAGTGATACAGAGAGTAAACACATCCAGACCTTATAAGGTTGCCTTCATGAATCGCTGTGGCTACCACATGAGAAACTTTTAAAACCAGAGTAATTCATTAAGGCAGTTTTCTTTTCTAAATCATATATGTATTTACACACACACATGTATGTGTATATACATGTATATGTATCTTCATATTACCTCCATTTCAAAATTTATCCTTTTTTTGCCCTTCCCCAAAGAACCATCCCTTATTTAAAAAAACAAACAAATAAAAAAACAGAGAACGAAAACAGTTCCGCAAAGCTAAACATCTCAGAAATTGAGTCTGACAGCATCTGCCCTTTTCCATCCACATGGTTTTTCTACTTCACAGAAAAGATCATTTTCTCCTCTATTCTTTGGGGCTAAGCATGGTCATTAAAATTATACAACATTCTGTTCTATTGTTGTACTTGTTTTCTTTCATTCCATTTGCATTGCTGCAGAAGCCTTGTATATTTTCTTGATTCCATTTACTTTGCTTTTCGTTAATTCTTAGAAGTCTTCCCAGAACTGATCATGTTCATTGTTTGTCATAGAATCACATTATTCTGTTGCTTTCTTTTACCTCACCTTGTGAAGTCATTCCCCAATTGACAAGCCTCTATTTTGTTTCCATTTCTTCACTACCACAAGAATGACGGCGATATATGGCACATCCCTTTCTGTCATTGGTTTCCTTGGGCTTTCTTCCTAGCAGTGGGATCTCCGGGTTGAAGACAGGTTTCTTAAGGTACTTAGAAATTTTGACTTGCTTAGTAGAGGATGTCTTGATGAAAATCATGGATCTTTTTATGTGAAAGAAAACTGAGGTCCAGCAAGTTAGTACTGGAGTGGGAATTAGAATTCAAATGTCTTAATTCATAAACCAGGGTTCTTTCCACTGAACCATACTGTTTCTGCATAGCTTTCATGATATCTTAGGGGAGAAGGGATAGCTAAATCATGAACCTCCTTAAAAACTTGATCTGACCATAACCTGTGTCCAGATATTTCTCTCTTTCTGCTCCCAAAAAAGGTTAGTTCTCATCCAGCCTGTCTGATCTCAGCATCTACAGTCACAGAATTACAGAATTTGAAAGTCAAAAAGAACCTCAAAGGTTATCTAGTCTAACATCCATGGAAAGAAACAACACTGTAACTTGTCCAACAAGTGATCTTAAAACCAAGGTCAGACCACTTGTCTTCAGGTCTTATAGGATTCTTTCCTCATTCACATGTTAGAGGGGCTATAGTGAATGGAATACTGGTCTTGGAGTCAGGAAGCTGCTGTTGTTGATGTGTTAAATTCTTCATGACCCTGTGACCATAGAATGCCAAAGTGTCCCTGGGCTTTTTTTTGTCAAAGGCACTAGAGTGGTTTGCCATTGTCTTCTCCAGTGGTTTAAGGAAAACAGGATTAAGTGACTTGCCCAGGATTGCATAACTACTAAGTGTCACAAGGTCAGATTTGAACGTGGATCTTCTTGACTCCAGGGCAGCTAGATGGCTTAGTAGATAGAATGCCAGGTCTGGAGTCAGGAAGACCTCTCTTTTTCTGAGTTCAAATCTGTCCTCAGATACTTACTAATTGTGTGACCCTGGGCAAGCCACTTAACTCCATTTGCCTCATCTTCCTCATCTGAAAAATGAGCTGAGGAAGGAAATAGCTAAGAAAACACCAAAAGGGGTCATGAAGAGCCAGATGTGAATGAAAAATGACTAAACAGCAACATCCTGACTCAGCCCAGAGCTCTATTTACTAAGCTATCCAGTTGTCTTAGCAAGACAGGAAAATCTGAGTTCAAAACCCACCATCAGATACTCAACTGCTGTGTGATCAGTTCCAGGCAAGTCACATAACCTTTGTTTGCCTTAGTTTTCTCAACTATAAAATGGGGATAACCATGTATCTTTCCTTTGCAAGGTTATCTTGAGGGACAAATGATATATTTGCAAAAAGTTCTAAGCTTGGCACATATTTCCCAGTTGTATCTAACTCTTCAGGACCCCGTTTGGTGTCTACTTGGCAGAGACACCAGAATGGTTTGACATTTCCTTTTCCAGCTCATTTTACAGATAAGGAAACTGAGGTCAACAAGGTTAAGGGACCTGCCCAGTCACACAACTAGTAAGTATCTTGGTTGGATTTGAACTCAAGGTCTTCCTGACTCCAAGCTCAATACTCTATGCACTGTACCACTTAGCTGCCTTCCCTGGCATATATCAGATTCTATATAAATGCGTATCCCCTTTCTTTCCCCTTTCTAAATCATATAAATTCCACTCATGTCTCAGGTCCTATGTTGTCCAGGAACTATCATAGCAGTGTTTTCAGAATGTTCTGTGGGTGTGTCTTCTTTGTCCAACAAGACCCTGGGTTTCTTAAGAACTATCCAAAACAAAACAAAACAACAAAAACAAAACAAAAAATCACAAAGCCTCAAGATTATCTGTTTTTTAGACTGATTTTTTCAGGATTAGATTTGGGTAGGCCTCAGTGGCCAGAGAGACAGTGACTTGGGAAACAGAGTTTTAAAACAAAGGATAGATTTTGAAAGTAGATTTCCTCTCAGTGGGAACATCCTGAGACATTGCTATTAGTCATAGATACATAATTTAAAGGTTCAAAAGATGTGTCAGAAAACAATTTTCATGCCAATTTTTCAAACTCAAAATGGGCAAGTAAAAAAAGGTGGGAGTCATTTGGGTCATGAACATGCATATTTTCCAACTTAATGTCCCAGAGCCCCAGTATGAAATGCAAATTGAATAATTAGCTAACAACTTCATTAAGTTACCTCACTACCAACAGTAGGTGAGTCTGTGTCTTTTCATAAGCTTTCTATGTTTAAGGGATCTTCGAAAAGGCAGGTCCAGTACTGGGATTGTAGCCTGGATTTGAATCTAATTTAAAATCAGAGAGTGTGTGAACAGAGAATGCCTGAAGAATATTGGGACATGGAAGTTTGAAGCCAGGCTAGGAAGAATTTGAGTTCTTGTTCATACTATTGTAGATTGAGAGTTGGAAAAGCTCTAATTCTAAACATTTTCTAATTCAACATCATCATTTTACATATGAGGAAATTAATGCCCAGAAAGGGAAGTAAATTGGTCCAAGTCACACAGTTCTCAAGTCTCAGAGGAAATTATTTGAATGCACATTCTTGGACTCCCAATCCAGGGTTCATTATACCATGTAGCTATTGCCATAAAGATTAGTTTCAATATATTTTAATATTTGAAAACTTTGTGATTTCACCAGTGGGGATTCCTTCCACTTAGTGGTCAGGTTTGCTAAGGTATTGTGCCCTCCTAGTCCCTTTCCTCTCTAAATTCCCCTGCTTCATCATGGTGAAAAACTCACTGCCACTTAGCTGCATAGCAAACACACACAGAGCAAAATACCCATATCTAGATACATACATCTGAGGGAGGCTGGGTCCCTCCTTCAAGTATTTCCACTTGGGTGGGACCTGCTACTGATAGAATGGTCTTCAAGAACACAGAACTCCTCATCATCATGAGGCATCAGAGAAATATTTTGGGAGAGGCAGTCTTTAGATGGAATTAATAATTTAAAAAATGGTTTTGATTTAATGCAATTCGCTTCAACAACAAATATCTGTTGACCATAAATAAGCATTGTGCTAGGCACCAGGGATAAAAAGCAAAATAGTATTTGCCCTCAGGAAGCTTATATTCTATCAAGATCAAGGGAATTTAACATAATAGGAGAGAGAGAGACAGAGACAGAGACAGAGAGAGACAGAGACAAATATAAAGACAGAAAGAAGAAGACAGAAAGACAGACTCAAACATTTAGAGACAGAGGTAGAGAAATGGAGAAAAAGATAGAGAGAGAGAAAGACAGAGATAGAGGCAGATAAAGAATGAGAGAGACAGAGAAAAAGAAGACAGAGACATAGAGACACAGAGAGACAGAGATAGAAAAACAGAGATAGAATTTGACAGAGATGCAGAAAAACAGACAGCGATAGAAACAGAGAGAGAAACAGAAACACAAAGAGACAGAGACACAAAGAAACAGAGACAGAGAGAAACCGATAGAGACAGATAGACAGAAACAGAGACAGAGAGACACAGGCAGAGAAAAAGAAAGAGGAAGAGAGAGATCGAGGCAAAGACAGGGGAGAGAAAAAGAAAGATAGAGACAAAGAGAGAGACAGAAAGAGAGAGATAGACACAGACACACACACACAGACACAAAGAGACAGAAAGTGAGAGCAGCTGGAGGGGTCGGGGAAGAGCATGCAGATTGTAATACTTTGGTTGTGCTTTGAAGGAAGCCAGAGATTCCACAGGGAAGGGGGAGACAGGCTCTGCATTGCAGGTCTTGAGGCAAAGGCAGAGAAATGGCAGGTCCAATGTCACATGCAGGGATCAGCCAGAGGTCCCTTCGCACCAGCCTGCTGCCTAAGAGAAGCAGGGAAAGAATGTAGGGACATACTATGTGAAGAGGAGGCAATGATCAAGGGAACATATTTGTCTGCAGAGAGCCTGCTGGGCGGCTTCTTCATTTAATATTTTCTTCAAAGTGAGAAATGCATCCGACGTGGTGTCCAGAGGGGTTACGACTGGAGACATCAAAAGGAAAACCTGGGAAAATTATGGCCACAGCTTCATTATGCTTGTAATTAGGCCCCAAATAAAGGCTCTAGGCAGGCAAGAAGGGAAGACTGGAGCCGCAGAGGTTGGGTTTCAGGCAAGTCCACTTTCATGCTGAGGGTAGAGGAAGTAATATTAGCTTAGGTAAAGACAGAAAAGAAATGGATGGAGTTAATAACTTAATGTATCCGGAAATGTGTGGGGGACTTTCTATGATAAATATGAGCAGTGAACAAAGAAAATAAGTTGATAAATAAGCCAAAGAATGAATGGGCAATAATGGGACACACAAAACAACTGAAGCTAATCTTGGAAAGAATAAAAATATATTACATCTGGACACAAGGACATATCTGGACACCTGGTCACACCTGGACATAAAGTCTAAGGAAGTTTGAGCTGGTGGGCCTGGAGGACCTCTACAGTCCCAGCCCCCAAAGCTCTGCCAAATTTTTGGCTCTGTGAATCTATATTCTGAAACAGGTACATCAGACTATTCAAAAGAACCAAGCCTTATGACGTCAGTGGGCTTCAGTTCTTGACTGAGAACGATTCTTCGCATCAAAGAAAATGACCTAGGAACGGGGACTTCCAGTTCTGCCTTGTATGTTCTTAGCCTTTAGCTGTGGCCTTCCTGAGCCACCTCTCAACTTGATCATGGCCAGTATTGGAAAGAGTGATGGAGAAGGAGGAAGAAACCCAGGTTTTAGTCCCAGATCTATCACTGACTCCACAAGTGACCATGAGAAGGCCTTTCAACTCTGAGCTTTAGCACCTCTGTCAAAAGTGAAGAGGTTGGATTACACCATAATTCTGTCACTAACAACTAATATTTATATAGTAAATTAAGGTTTGCAAAGCACTTTATAAATACTCTCATTTTATCATCTGATAAGGTAAGTACCATTATTATCCTGACTTAACAGATAAGGAAACTGGCAAAGGTGAAGTGACTTGTTTAGGGTCACACAGCTAGTTGGTATCTGAGACAGGATTTGATCTTAACTCTTCCTCCATGTCCAGCACTTTGTCCACTGTGCCTGCTCTGTGACTTCTAAGGTTCCTTCCAGGTCTGTTCTTTGTTGAGAGAATACCTTTACTTCAATAGTCTATAATACTGTTTCAAGGATAGGGACAGGGGACAAGATCCATGACTTATTTGATACAAGGAATTTTCATGTATGGGAATTTCCTCTACCAATATTATATAATATAATGCAGTTTGTATAATATACAATATAATGCAGTTTATATATGATATAGTATAATGCAATTTATATATTGTAGAATATAATGGAGTTTATATATTATATAATATAAGGCAGTTTATATATCATATTATACAATACAGTTTCTTTGCAACTTCTTTTCTCAGAAACTTGTTTATCTTAATGAGAGTTTAAGTATCTGGGGTCCCACAGTCAGTATAAGTCAGAGGATAGGCTTGAACCCTGTTTTTCCCAGGTTCAAGGTTCTCTCTCTATCCACTGTACCACACTCACTCTTTAAATATTCTAGACAAAGTAAATGCAAGATCATTGTTATCATTATTATTATTAAGGGAATGTTGGGAGCTAGAGGGATTAGTGGGCCAGGGAACAGTAAAGATCTTATAGTCTTGAGCTAAACTTTGAAGGAGCTGGGGTTCTAAGAGGCAGAGATGAAGAGGGATTGATTCCAAACATGGAGGACTAGACTGGTCAAACACAAAGAGGAGGAAGAAGAAAACAGTATTAAGTTCTTACTATGTGCCAGGCACTGTGGAGAGAAAGAGGGAAAGAAAGGGAGGGGGAGAGAGAGAGAGAGAGAAAGAGAGAAAGAGAGAGAGAGAGGCATATATATATATATATACACACACACACACATATACATGTGCACAAGTCGATGTGGGTGTGAGTGTGGTTGTATGTGTGCATATGTGATCTCTTTTGGTACTTACTCATGCCAATGTTCGGAAATACATGCTATCATGATTCTTATTTTAGAGTTGAAGTACCTAAGGCCGACAGAGGTTAAATGACTTGCCCAGGGTCACTCAGCTTAGAATATGTCTGAGGGCAAATTTGAGAATGTCTTAACACCAGGCCCAGCGCTCTACCCACTTTATCACCTGCCTGTGTGAAAGGAACAGCTTTGCTAGATTGTAAAACATGAGACAGGGAGTAGTAGAGTAGTATATAATGAAGAAAATCTAATACACGTTTCCTTCTGCATAATCAAGTACTTAGTAAATATTTTTTTAATTAGATTCAGCTAATCGATGAGAGCTGTCCAAAAGCAGACTGTTTTGGAAGACATGGATTCTCTGTCATCAGAGAATTTCAAGCAAAAGTCCAGTGGCCACTTAATAAGAATGTTACAAGAGCATAACTGTCAGTCATTTAGGTGGTACAGTGGATGGAGAGTTGGAGTCTAAAAGACCTGAATTCAGATCCTGCCTCAGATACTAGCTGTATAACCCTAAATATTTTACTTTAAGTCAGCGTCAATTTTCTCATCTAAAAAATGTGAATAATTATAGTGACTACTTCTCAAGGCTATTGTGAAGACAATATGAGTGAATATTTACTAAACACCTTGCAAAACTCAAATTATTATGTGCAAGCTTAAAAGTGCCATCAAATTATACTTGTTATGATTCTGTGACTAGCATGGAGCTAATTCCCTTACGTAAGAGGCCTTGGCCCATAAAATGATAGAGTGGAAGGGCCTTTAAAATATAGAAGGTCTGAATTTAGCAACCACTTTAACTTTGCAGGTATACATCAGCTGTCAAGAAATTATTATAATATAGAGAGAAAATAAGGCTGAAAAAATAATTTCCAGGTAGATGGATTCATGAAAGGAATAGTATGCTTCACAAATCTTTGTGAATTTTTAATGTACATTAAAAAATTAGTAGACAAAACTGTAGGAATGCGGCATAATTCACTTAGACTTCAGAGATGTTTTTGATGCAGTGTGGCATAGAAGATTTATCAGAGAACATATCCAACTGGATTGGGGGTAGAACAGTTGACGTTTGGACAAGATGGAGGTTGTGGATTAGGACTAAGACGTCCTATGTTAGTTAGTATAGGGAAAGTTCAAGCAAATTTGAGCTTTATCTCTCCAGAACTGCCACATAACTAATAAACTAATTTTAGAGTCTTCAAAGAGCAGATACAGAAGCCATCCTTATGAATGAATTTTGGAAGGAGTAAACAAAGGACCTAGTCACTGAATTCTAAGCAGTCTGGTGGGAAACTGCCAGTTACATGAAGCTCAACAAGCAGTTATCAGGTGCTTACTTTGGTCTATACTCTATGCTAGGTACTGGGGATATATGGACAAAAAAGAAACAATTCCTCTCCTCATGAATTGTATGATTTATATATAAGGCAAAGAAAATACTGAAGCCCTCTCTAACTCTGTACTGACTCTCACACAAGACAGAGCCTTCATCTCCACTAATAAGGAGACAGTTCCATTACAATGGGTTTTAGGACAGAAGTTATATTAATATAATAACTTCCTAAAGTGAAATTATTCTAAAAATGGCTGTGTTAGAAAGTAGTCACGTGTTGACTGCAGCCATCTCTAACTGGTTTGCCAAGAGCCCAATGCTAAATTTTCAGAGTAAATATTTATACCTCAGATAGGAGTAAGATCAGGCCTTTTACTTATTTTATTGTTTTGTTAATTTCTAGACTTTAGAGAATGCCAATAATATAGATTAAATTTTAAAATGGATGTACATACTTTTTTTTTCCAGATTTTTCTTTTAGATCTGGTTGATAAATATTTACTAACATCTTTAAAAGTGAACACATTCCCTATTAATGGAGGAGTTTAAGAGAAGTCATCATGACCACTTGTCAAGGATGTTTTGGAACCGGTTTCTCTTTCAGGCAAAG
Organism: Notamacropus eugenii; assembly: GCF_028372415.1. NCBI lineage: Eukaryota > Metazoa > Chordata > Mammalia > Diprotodontia > Macropodidae > Notamacropus > Notamacropus eugenii. Next base: position 691,404,820 of record NC_092872.1, read on the forward strand.
GTTTGACTAAATAGAATCTCATATAGGACACTCCTATATAGAGGATTGTATAAGGGCATAAATTTGCAATTGAAAGACACCTTAGTGTTCTTCTAGTTCAAGCGCTGGTTTTAGAAATGAAGAAATGGACGCCCAGTGAGATTAGGTGACTTGCTTAAGGTTACATAGGTCATAAGGAGTAGATCCAGGATTGATCTCTGTGCTTTGCTTAGTTATAAGAATATTACAATTTGATATTCTAGCCCCTTTTCCCATTCCCAACCTATTTAGGAAGAACTGAATATATTCAGAGATGTACACGTTATAAATATAAACATTGGCTCCCATATTCAAGGCCTTGAGAAATCCTTTTGAGATAAAGCTTCCTCATCTATAAAAAGAATTTGGATTAAATGCACTCTACCTTTCCAGTGTTAACCATCTATATTTTAAAGTCTCTTCAGCTCTAATGTTTCATGTGCTATGTTCTAATATTTTGTGTTGGTAATGTCTCTTTTCTCTCTGGAATTCTAAGTTCTTAGTACTTTCCCAGCTGAAATAGTTATTCTTAGATCTTTTCCAAACCTAATAGCCTCTGAGTCTATGCTCACATTTGTGTGTGTGTTTCTTTAAATCTGGTGTTAGGTATATGTTGGGGAAGGGGGCCTAATTCTGTGTTTATTGACATATAACTTGCTGCACACATCTATCAGTGTCTCGAACAAGGCTTTGCATATGGTAGATGCTTAATAAATGTTTGTCGATTTGAATTAAAAACAGAATCAATAAATTCTTGTCAAATTTCATATTCTTATATAAGTATATTGAACTTGGAGTCAAAAAACTGGAATTGTAATTTTATTGCTGTGTCTAACTTAGTGAGTGACCTTGGTCAAATTAATTTCATCTCTGGGCCTCAGTTTCCCAACTGTAAAGTGGGGAGGAGGAGTAGGAAGGTGTTCTGCTTGATAAACTAGACTCTGCCTAGTGCTAAATTGATATTCACCTACGAACTTATTATATTAATTGCATGCCAAAAGTACCAGAAAGAGAACAAAACTGAGGTTTAAGGAGTTGAATTGATCAAAGATCCATCATTTCTACATCCTTTGTACTTTTCCCAGGAGACAGACTACAACCAGTAGCTCCATGGGTTTCAGCAGGCTAGAAGGAAAGGTAGAATCATGGAGGGAACCTTTTTCTTCCCACCACTTACCTGATTTCCTCTCTTTTCCCTGGCAATCTAATCTCAGACTCCTTTTACAGATGTGGAAAATAAAATGAGATGAATGAGCCTGAGACTTAAATTGTTATAAAACCATTACAGAGAAATCTGTCTTAAATTATCACCTAAGGGACCAGTAAAAATTGGTAGTAGTAGAGGTGGATTTTTAAATAAAGGTTGAACAAAATTACACTTGGATCCTTGGGGATACTTTTAAATAATCTTTTAAAACCAGGGGTTATCTAGTGAGGTGACCCTCATGGCTCACTGACTGTAATTTTCCAAAAGAATGGCAAATGCTATCTTGGCCTCATTAAGATGCCAGGAATCAGAGATCCTGGGTTTGAATTCCACTTCTTACTAAGGAATGTTATAGCCGTAGCTGCAACCTCCAAATCAATTGCACAGGAATCAGGATAGAACAGCACTTTCTATGAAAAATTACAACAAGAACAACATACTTTTAGCAGACTACAAGTCTAAATAAGTCAACATGGCAGCCAAAAAAAAAAAACGATAATAGGATCTAAGGTGACATTAAGAAAGCAATAGTATCCAGGACAAAGGAGGGGATAGCACGTAGGTCAGAACACATTTAGAGCATGATATTCAGTTCTAGGTATAAAATTTTAGCTAGCATACTGAGAGAGACCAAGACCATAAAGAATTAAAAACTAGTAAGGTAAAGATTACTGTAAGGAATTAGGAGTGGATAGGCTTATGAAGTAAAAGCTTAGTTGAAATATAATTATTTTATTTTTTTAAGTGTTTGGAAGGTTGCATATGAAGGAGAGATTAGATTTCTTCCAGTTGATTCCAAAAGAGAAGAACTAGAAATGATGAATTAAAGATTCATAGATACAGAGATGAGGAAAAACAAAACAAAACCACAATAAAAAAAACTAATTTTCCTAACAATTTTTAATATATGTAAGTGGACTGTAAGGTCTGATAGAAAATCATCATGTCAAGGCTTTGATTTTGTTCATTCATTTCCTTCATATCTGACTCTTTGTGACGCTATTTGGGGTTATCTTGCAAAAATATTGGAATATTTTGTCATTTCCTTCTCCAGCTCATTTGACAGTTGAGGAAACTAAGGCAAACAGGGTTATGTTTATCCAGGGCCACACAGATAGTAAATATCTGAAGCTGGATTTGAACTCCAGAAAATGTGGTCTTTCCTAGCTGCCCCAACTTAAAGGCTTAACAGCCACTTATTGAATTATAATAGCATTGATTTCTTCTCAGCTATGAGTTGGATAAGATTTTTTTCGAGTTCCCTTTAATTCTGAAATTGTGGGACTCCGTGAAAATAATCTTCTCTAGTCACTCTCTTCCTAAATTGTGCCTATGTTTCAAATTTCTACCTGGAGAAAGAAATTGCCTTTGGGGAGTCATTTACTTAGGCACAAACCTAACAGATTAATTTTTCCAGAACAATGATTTCATCTTGTTGCTGCCTTGCTTAAGAATCTATAATGGTTCCCCCTTGCCTGAAGGATCATAGTACTATTAAATCTTTGAGTTCTATCGGTCTGTCAGAGGCCATCTAGTTTCAAACCTAAGATGGCATGAGCTTTTTTGTCTGACTGATACTGATCTTGTCATTCACTAAAACTCAATAAAGTTTTCAAATGAACTGCTTTCTAGCTAGCATCTCATGGAGACCAAGGCAGTTAGGATTTTGTAGTTGATAGAGAGCTGGGCTTGGAATATGCAACCCCTGAATTAACAAACTGCTTCAGATACTTTGGATCTATGTGACATAGAATAAGAAACTTTGCTGTTTTCAGCCTGTTTCCTCAGCTGTAAAATGATGGGTTGGGACTCAATGGCCAAATTCCCTTCTCATTCAAAATCTACAATCATCTGTTCTATTAAAACAAAGAGGGACTGGGGTCTGCCTTAGTGGAGACAATGCTCCCATAAATGAAGTCACAGATCTTTCTCTTTTCTACAACTCAGGAAGACTGCAAGGCTTCTTCAATTTAATTATATGAGTTCTTAACCTGGGGTCCATCATTTAGGGGGATTCACAAACTTGAATGGGAAAAAATACATGATATTTACTAACTTCTAGCTGAAATTCAACATTTCTTTCCATAATTTAAAAACATGATTCTGAGAAGGGGTCTATGGGCTTCACCAGACTTCCAAAGATATACACACACAAAACGTTAAGAATGCCTGATTTAGTAGAAGCTCTTTCTCAATAGAGGGGAAATGGCATCCTTGAAGTACTGAATTTGGTAATTATTTGGTCATCTATGTATCTATCTTTCCTGTAGAAGATGTCTCACTCAAGGGATTTTAAACTGTTTGAGAGAAGTAATTGTTTTATTTTTTCTGTATTGGCATCCCTAGAACTTGAAGAGGTACATGGTACATAGGGCAAGTATGTGGCACAGTGGATAAAATGCCACTGCTAGAGTCAGGAAACCTCATCTTCCTGAGTTCAAATTTGACCTCAGATATTAACTATCTGTGTGAACCTGGAAAAGCCACTTCATCCTATTTGCCTCAGTTTCCTCATCTATCAAATGGGGAGGAAATAGCAAACCACACCAGCATTTTTGCCAAGAAAACTGTAGATCGGGTCATGTAGAGTTAGAGACAATTGAACAACATAGTACATATGGGTACTTCATGAATACTTCTTGGTTGATTGACTGATTAGACATTTTATTTTCTTAGTCAGATTGAGTGTTAGGGGGTCTAAGTGAGGCCTTATTTATCATTGTGATCTCCACAGTATCCACTCAGCTGAATACTTTGTATTTCTCCTTTGTTTTGGAAGAGGACCATGACGTCAGGGATACAATGACATGACTTGCATTTGACGTGGATTTGGTTGAGGTAAGGCTGTTCAAGGTCACCAGTCTCACTTTCTTCTCCAGGGCCATCTGGGTCCAATGGTCAGACATTCATCAGGATGCCTGGAGATGGCCCAGGGCACAATTGGAGACCTTGATCCTTTTAGGCTAAGGCCTTTTCAGGTTCATCCTATGTTGGATACTTATTATTGATTGAAGGAAAGACAGTGAGACCATTGACTTCACTGAAAAAGGAATCACTTCAAATTGTAAGATTCAGCAATTCTAAGAACTGTTAGACTCTTAAGCTAGCAATATTGGGGCATAGATGAGACTGTTGAAAAGCATCCTCAACAGTAGTTGGTCCAACTTCACAAGGTACGACTGAGAAGGCAATATGGCATAATAGAAAGTTAAGCCAAGAGTCAAGGAATACAGGTTCAAATCCCAACTTTGACAAATGGACAAATTCCTTTGTCTTTCAGACTTTTCATTTCCTCATCTATACAACAGGCATAATAATGTATGATTGATCTACCTTATAATCTTTTGTGAGGCTAGAGGTTTTTTTTTTTTTTATTTTATAAACCTTAGAGCCTCATAGAAATATGAAATATTGGTATTATTCTTGTTATGGACATTTCCAAGGAAATTATTTCCTTGGTTTGAATGTTTCATTCACTGACATAGATTATGACCTCTCCATGTCTCCATGCCTTAGGAGACAGTCCTCATTACTGATTATATCCACCCAATTCCTCCGCCCCCCACCAAAAAATACCAAACAAATATCTCCAGTAATGAGTCTTTTGATATTTACTGAGCACCTGCTTTTTTCACCCCAAATCAAAGATTCTCCCAAACTCACAATCTTCAAAAGTAAGCTCAAGTACTTATATAAACACAACTGTGTTATAATCAATCGCTAGGCCCCTTTCTCCCATCTAGCCACCTCATGCTTAATTGCCTTTATTCACATTGTATATCTTTTGTATTTATTCAATATATTTATATGTGTACATATTATCTCCTCTGATGGAAAACTCCTTGAGAACAGGGACTGTTTAATTTTCTTTTTTTTTCTTTTTGATTTGAATTTAGTGGCTACCAGAGTATCTGGTACATAGTAGGTGCGTGACAAATGCCTGTTTATTAAGCATTAGTTGATTGCAAGAAGGCTGGTTTTTGAATGCCAGACTTGGTAAACTATAACTAGAATTGGTAGATTGAGACTTGCCCCAAGGTACCAACATCCAGAGGGCAAACCTGCTCTCTGTAGCAACCATTGTATCTGTGTCTTTTCTCCAGGACCTTTGCTCTCCAGTTCTTGTATAAGATGTGACTATCCCTGAACTGCCCCTTCCAGGGTTCTAGCCCTGTGGGTCCTCTCCCAAGGTCCAACAAAGCCCATAGTAACACAAGTCAGACTCTCTAGGAGATGATCTGAACTCTCCTGGTGTGATTACTCCTTACTCCAGACTGTCTTTTGAACCACCATGGCTGCTTCCAAAACCACTATTGAATTCCAGCCTACATGCAAGCATAGTTAGTTACATCGCTGGCCATGGATCACTGTGGCCCACACTTGGAACCTTCCCATATTGGAAGGACCTGTCAGTCCTGCTGTCATAACCTCTGAGAAACTAGGGTCAGCCCCGCACTGTAGTCAGTGACTGAAGAAAGCCGTTTGTAGAGGATAAAGATTGATAAGATCCACTAAATCATGATGTCTTCACTTGTTCAAGAAAGACACTGTTTCCAGGCCTCCGGCATGATAATTGATCTTAATCGCAGAGCCTCGGTGCCCAATTATCCTGGGATGGAACCTTTTGTCAAACGCTCTTTGTGAATATTATGGCCTGAAATGTTCCAACAGACAGGTAAGGGAGATAGCATTGCTCTTATCAGAGAGATGAGAAAATCAAGTCCAAAAAAATTATATGCTCAAAAATCAAGTTGTGGATGAGGCCTGTCTGTGGAAATGGAGGCACCTATATCCCTATCTTACCTGACAATCTAGGTTCCACAATTTTTCCAGTAGTTTCTAAAAATCTCTATGATCAGGCAAAAGATTTATATTTTCTTATTACCTTAGCTGCTTCCTAAAATAAATCTCCCTTGCCCTGACTAGGAAATGAATTTAAAGAAATATATTAAATAAAAAAAAAATGGACTTGCAAAGCAAGATTCTGCTTTGACCCTAATATCTACATCAGATTCCCTTTTGCAAGCATACAGCCTTATCAAATGCAATCCACCTCCTCTAGAAATAGCCTGAGATGAGTCTTCTGGATACAGAAAGAAAGGTGTGGTCATTAAAGCCAGCAAAGGTCTGAGGCAACAGCAGCTCCAGTTTTTACAGAATGTCGTGGTTTACAAAGTACTTTCTTCACAATAACTCAGAAAGTTAGAGAGTGCAAATATTTCTATGCTCATTTTAAAAATGAAATTAATGAGGTATATATGAGGGGAAGCAATAGACTTGAGTCTAGGACTTCTGTGGAGGAAGCATGGTATATTGTGTATAGTTCTGAGCTTGATGTTAGCAGAAGATTGGGTTTTAATTCCTTCTGACAGATGTTTGACCTATGGCAAGTCCCTCTGTGCCTGAATTTTGGCATCTGCAAAATGAGGGAATTGAATTTGATCTCTAAGGTAGCTTTCAGAACTAAGTCTATTATCCTAAGGCCAAGATGGACATCTACATCACATCTAGGCATCTAGACATCTACTCAGAACAACTTAATAACTTCTGAGTGTAGAGGTTATTCAGTCGAGACTATTACTTCCATTATGAAGGCTTGCCCACACCTTTTCAGGACTGTTCATCCACCTTCACTGAATTCTCACTTGTGGCTACAAGAAGCTGTATCATGTCCAGCAACCACAACCTGATAAAAGCCTGTTGCACAGGAGATAAACCAGGTTGAGGGTAATTGACAGTCCTTAGACCTGTCAATGAGTTAGGAGGGTGTCTACCCCAAACATGTGAAGACCTCCCCTGATGGAATGGATGGATGAGAATAGTTTGTTCCAACGGCAGGGGCAGCTGATGCAGCATTGTGGAATGCTTAGAGCTTGTTCAAATCTTGAAAACACCAAGGTTATGCAGTGAATCTTGGGCCATCTTGAATTGTACTGTTTTTTGCCTTGCCACTGGAATTCTGTGACTCTGGAAGAGAGATTGATGCTAACGATTTTGTGCAACTCTGCCTCATTTAAATCCAATTCACTTCAAGACATCACCCAATATTCTGCCTGTATCAGTAAGGACCCTGACATACGCAAGAGGGCCTGCTGTACAGGTTTTTAGATCTGCTTTCCTAAAAGGCCAACAATCACTTTAATCAAGCACATATATCATTCACTTGGTTCAGGAGAAAAAGTCAGCACCTTGACTTGAAAAAACAAACAGAGAAACAAAGATCAACCAACAAACAAGGCTTCCAACTCTCTGATGGTAAGCTATACATACATGACAGACCAACAGACAGATTCAACTGTCTGATCATTACATACATACATAGTTACCAGAGAGAGAAGTGCCAACATCTGGGTTTTCAAATCTGCATGGGGGTGGGGTGGGGGAGAGCTTCTAGCAGCTGGCTAGAGTTTCATCTGGCCAAACATTTCCAATGAATAAGCCCCAAAGTAAAACCTCTCCTCAGAGTATTTATACACTTTTCAGAGCCAGAGGACATCACAGCCCTTTGGAACCAGTGACTCATTAGAAATTAAGAAAAGATGTGGGCCTCCCCTAATCAAGCTTCTCTTAAGGGGCAGGTTCATTAACGGGTGGGGAAGATCTGTAATTCTCATAATTGCCATTACAGTGTCCTATCTTAGAGGAATATAATCTGTCTTTAAAACTGCTTCTTTAAGACCAAGCCATTTGATAAATGGCTAAATGAAAACAGATACCAGCCACCTTCATATCCCATTTAGCCACAGCTCTTTTCCATTCCTCCCACACCCGCTTTCCACCTCTTGCTCTCCCACAGATTTGAAACCGAATAGCAGGCTTAATTATAGAAAGACTGATTGTCAATTGACTGCTTTAGCTTCCATTTCCTTTCCCCCTCCCTTCCTGCCTCTCCCTTCCCCTCCCCTTCCTCTCCTTCTGTCCAGATAGGGGCATCAAACCCTTACCTGCTGGTATTCTGTCCAAAGGAATGCAGATTTTGATTGCTGAAACCTCTAAAGATGTCTTGGAGCTTACAGCATAGATTTCTTTCTTAAAGAACATATCATAAACCCAAATCACTCTGCCTCATTTTGATTAGCCAATAATAGGCTCCAGCCTAAGTCTTCTGGGTTACGGTTTAGACCCTGATTGGTTCGGAATGAATGCAAATAGTAATTGTTTCTGTTTTAATCAGAAACCCTGAGGGGCTTCCCCTCCCAGATTTTTTTTTTTTTCTAAGTAGTAGAGGCCAATCTTGGCCTCATTCCTTATCTAGCATTAATCACTGAATGATGTTGCCTCAGTCAAACTAAGATCTAGGAAAGACTTGGCTTAAAAAAAGGCCAAGGTCTCCCACTGCTTCCAGGTCCTCTCCAGTGGTCCTGATTTGTATTTTGCCGCTGGACCCTGGTGGCTCTGAAGGAGAAAGTGAGACTAGTGACATTGCACAGCCCTACCTCACTTAAACACAATTCATTTGCAAGTCATGGCGTTATCTTCCTGATGTCATGTCCTCTTCAGGAACAAAAACTAAACAAAAACAGTTTCCCGGCCATTTTCCTTTGTTACCACTCTTCCTATATATGTCATATAGGTTATTTTCCTCTAATTAAATGTATGGTCCTTGAAGGCACAGACTTATAGAGTTGGAAGAGGTTTTAGAATGATCTAGTAAAATTATTTCATTTTATACATAAAGAAATTGAGACCCAGATGATTTATGACTTGCCCCAAATCAAAGAACTAGTAAAAAAGCAAGCTTTTGAATGTAGATCCACTTACTGAAAATTGACCTTTCTTTTTTTGTTCTGACTTTATGTTCTGTGACAAAAACAAACCAAAAAACACTGTAAAAACCACTTCTCCTCCTCTCCTCCTTTTCCTCCCCCTCCTCTCTCCTTTCCCCTCCTCTCTCTCTCTCTCTCTCTCTCTCTCTCTCTCTCTCTCTCTCTCTCTCTCTCTCTCTCTCTCACACACACACACACACACACACACACACACATATTTGATGTGCATAAAGTACACAGATGATTTGAAGCAAATAGAAATGTTTAACGTACAGAAGAGAAGATGTTGAGGGAGAAATATCATGATGATTGCTTTTAAATATTTGAAGAGCTGTTACATGGAAGAAGGTTTATATTTGTTTGTTTGTTTGTGTTTTAACCCCGGAGAGTAGATTGAGGAGTAATGGAGAGGAGCTGCAGTGAGGCAGATCTGGGCTTAATGTAAGGAAAATTCTGTGCAGAAATGGGATAGACTGCTTTGGGCAGTAGTGGGTTCCCCTCACTGGAGGACTTTGGACAAAGCTAGATGACTATTTCTCAGGTATGTCCTAGAGGAGATTTCTTTCATGTGTGACCTGAATGAAATGGTGGCTGAGTCTCCATTCAGCTCTGAGATTTGGGAGGTTTTATGATTCTGGCTGCTTTTTCCCTCCATAAAGAAATTTAGCCTGATAGGAGAAAATAAAAGATGTCAGGTAAGATACCTAGTGTGCTTGGAAAGAAGAACAGGAGGAACTGAGGCCACATGTATATTAGCATTCTTCTCTCCCTAGATACTCTGAAAACAATTTGATTAATGTCTATGCAACTGTCAGGTCATTAGTCCTGAGGCAACTTGGCTTGGTTATGACAGCTCCCCAATATTTTATACCATGTCCAATTACAATCTGAAAATATGCTCCATTTGACCCCCTGGAATATTTAAATAAATATTAACACACAAAGACAGATGGTTGGCACGTGGTGGTGTTTCTCAAACCATGACTTACTTGTCTTATTCAACATTTATTCAGTCAACAGTTACTAACCCCCTAAAAATATCACAGAATCTAAGAGTTTGAAAGGATCTCAGACTCTGTCTAATATGGTTCTTACTTTGTACAAAGGCTCCGCATTACAGCATCTAGGACAGACCATATGGATCCTGCCCATAGTTACAATAACAGGAAACTCACTACCTAGTGAGGCAGCAAAATTGAATTTGGAATATGTCTAATTTTTAGAATATGTGTTTACAGTGAAACCCAATCTGTTCTCATGCTCTTCTCATTCTAAGGTTGTTTTTTTCTCTCTTTCCATGATCCAGACAGTAAAACAATAAATTCTTAATTCAACAGAACTTTAAGATGAACAAAATCCTTTCTCCATATCAGTCCCTTGAGAAAGGATGTGCAAGGATCACTAGTTATAGTTTACAAATGAGGATACTGAGGGGAAAACATGAAGAGGCAAGAAGATTTGCCTGTGGTAACAGCTGATCAGTGGCAAAGTGGGGATTCAAACTCCAGGTGTCTCTTTCCCAGGCAAATTTTCTTTTCACTGAAACTGAATGTATACCTAGTATTTCTTTTTAAGCATATGTGGGGGTATATGGGTCTGTTAGTGGTGTATGTGTATATACAAACACATAGACCAGTGTTAAAAACCACATAATTAACAGACATATGTAGAAACAAAACATATTTAATAAACTCATATATGTATGTGTATATATCTATGTGTGTATAAACACATACTCATGCATGTGCATAATATTAATTATGCATACATGCATAATAAACATTTTATACATATGTGTGTAGTATACTCATAGATAGAGTAGATTAGATAGATAGATAGACAGATAGATTAATGTATTAAGTGGCTAATTCTAGACTCTCCTGTTCATAGTTCTACCAATAGTCTCATACAAGGACTTCAGTCTTTTAGTCAGTGGGAGCAACTGAAGAATTTTCAGTACTGAATTAAGATTCCCTCTGGTGTTGTGTGCATCTGTTGTGTGAGGCAGTCCTTTGGTATAAATACCTTAATCTATAAAAAATAATAAAATAATCAGTCTTCAATATGAATCAGGGTTCAGGGGTCAATGGGGAGATTTTGCTTGTCAGCAAAATAAATATATTCTGAATTTATGAATTGATAATAAGTTAACTTCTTATAATGATTAATGGTAATTAACCTTTTAAAGCTTAGTCGTTTACCTAAACTTCCCTCCTGTGACAACCTTCGGGTGCACGGTAGAATGCTTATTGTAAAAAAGACCTTCTGCTTGTTTCTCAAGGTCCTGAAGAGTAGACACAGTCATTACTGTCTGGAGAAGCACGCAAATAAATCTGTCAGGCCTCAGAAGATTTTAGTTTCAGGAATAAAATGCACACAGAGAATTACATATTTACCGTGTGAGGCAGTCAGCTATATAGGAATCAGGGCCTTGAAGTGAAAAAGACCCAGATTCATATTCTACTTCTGATATTTACCAGCGGTTTGTTGTTGCTATTAAGTCATTTTTTAATCGTGTCCAACTCTCTGTGACCTCATTTGGAATTTTCTTAGCAGAGTTATTGGAGTGGTTTGCCATTTCCTTCTCCAGATCATTTTTCAGAGGGGGTAAACAGGGTAAAGTGACCTGCCCAGGGTCACACAGCTAGTAAGTGTCTGAGGCCAGATTTGAACTCAGGAAGATGAATCTTCCTGACTCCAGGCCCAGTACTCTGTGCACTACGGTGCCATTTAACTGCCACCAGCTCTGGGACCAAGGGCAAATCACTGAGACTCTATGTGCCTCAATTGTCTGATAATGTGCCTTAATTGTCTGTTTAATGAGATTAAAATGGGATACTATGTAAAATTTGCTTGGCAAAATGATAATCACTATGTTATGCCATAAGAGGGGGAGCTCCACATAAAATCATCACAGAAACAGAGCAAATTCAGGTCAGTAGAACAACTTGAAGCAATCTCCTTAGAGGAATACAGCAGTGCCCTGAACAGGAGAAACCAAGGAAACAAAAAAAGAGGCAATCGTCCGATTAAGGAAGCCTCAGGGGAGAGCCAGAAGCAGAGCTCTGACGCACACACTGAAGTCTGCCCTTCCTTTGACCACATGGACAACGAGGGAGATGGAAGAAAACAGCAAGAAGCCGGAAAAGTCTGGTCAGGAGCAAATGGGGCTTCAACTTGAGTAAATAGAAGAAAACATTATGAAATAAAAATAATATTCAAGAATTGTCTGAGGAAAACACAGAGAAGGAGAATAACATCATAAGAATTATAGGCAGATTTTCAGAAAAGAAAATGGCTTTACCACAATGACTTATCAAAGCATCAAGGAAACATGAAGCAAGACATTATAAATGAAATGAAAGCTGTAAAGAAAAGAATTGGAAGGGAAATTCATAACTTAAAACAAAATGTAGTAAATATTACCCAAGAAACATAATTCCTTAAAATTAGAATGGGCCACATAAACCAATGACTCCGTGAGACAAGAAATAGAATAAAATCTGAAGTCTGAAAACATAGGGGAAAATGTGTAATATCTATCAGCAAAAATAATGGAAAACGTGTTGAAGAGAAATAAAAACCTTCAAATTCCTTGAAATTAGTAATCAAATTAAAAGCCTGGGTTTCATAGTTTAAGAATTCACAAACAATCGACATTTATTAGAATATTAGAATAAACTGAAAACTGAAAGAATCCACTGCTCACCTCATTAAAGATAGCCCTATATAATAACTCCTAGGATTTATAGGAATTTTATTACCCAATTCCAAGGCTTTCGAATCAAATTAAATAAAAAGACAATGTAAGCAGCCAGAAAAAAAGGGTTCAGTATCAAGGAAGCCACAATCAGGATTACTCTATGGTGTGTAAAGAAATAGGTGTTTCTTGAGCATCCTAATGTCTTCAAGGGTCACAGAGGAAACTGAGTAAGTCTAACAGATAGTTTGGGAATGGTTTCGTTCTGTTTTTGTTTGTTTTCTTATGGTTTTAAGAGAAGAAAGAAATGGTAGGAAGAAAGTAATATGGGGGAAAAAAAGAGGAAGAAAGGGAGGGAATTTTCTATCTCAGTCATAGTGCATGAGATTAAGATAAAACAAACACGTAAGAAAAGGGAGAGTACATGGGCATCCCGTGAATCTTATTTTAATGTAACCAAGACATAGGGAGGTTTGAATACACTCACAACCATATTCAAAATATTTTGTATAAAAATACATTAAACTCAACAGGAAAATTAGGGACAAGGAGAAGGAAGAGGAGAGTTTAAAAGGCAATGTAGGATTGGTTTAAAAGATATAAACTTGAAACAAAAGATCTACATAGAGTTAAAAAAAGAAGCTAGAAGTAGGGAAAGCAATGCTATTGGTGGGAAAGTGACAGACATGATTTTGAACAAGGTAACAGTAAAAATAGACATGATTAAAAGAGGTAAACAGGAGAATTATATAATTCTTAAAGGTACTAGAGATAATTAGATTATTTAACATATAAGCAAAGAATGACAATGCAGTGTGTGTGTGTGTGTGTGTGTATGTGTGTGTGTTTGATTATAGGAGTAAAAGAAAAACTTTAATAGTAAGGGAGCTCTTTGTATATTTTTCAGATAGAGCTAATAAAAAAAAGATATAATAAGCTAAACATCTGAATAGAATGATTATGACAGACTACTGAATGGGAGTAAAAAGGACTTTACATATTTCATAACTGTGATGGCAACATTACAAATGTTGACTACATATTGGGGCATAAACAACGCCATAATTAAAGAAGAAAAGCATACATAGTAATGGCACTTTTGGATAATCACAGTGAAAAAAATGTTATTCCATAAAAATCCTTTGAAAAAAAGGATCAACATTTAAAATTAAATCTATATACTTTAATTTTAAAGTAGTGGGTTAAAGAAAAATATATAAATAATTGATACTTCTATCAAAGAAAATTGCAATAAGGAAATACACCAAACTTTTGGGATGTAGCCACATTTCCTTAAGGGAAATTGTATAGCTGTTTCATCAACAGAAGAGAGAATAAATAGATTAATTAATTAACTATATGTGCAATAAAAATAGCAAGAAAAATAACAAATTAGAAAAGCAACATTTTTTTCCCCAATGGCAAATTAGAAATTCTGAAAATCCAAAAAAGAGAACATCAAATATAAGAGTGAAAAAAAGATGAAGTTAAAAAATAAAAGCAGGAGCTTAATAAGCAAATTGATTAAAAGAGAGCAAGAAAAAAACCCAACAACAAAACTGTCAGGATTAAAAAGAGAATTCATAACAACTGAAGATGATATAGAGGCAGCTATTAAATCATTCTCCCAATTATTTACCAAACAAAAATGATAATACAGATGGACTGTATGGATATTAATAAAAATAGAAAACAGTTACATTACCTAAGAAAGACATAATTTATATTATTCAGCTCCAGAAAGAGAAATTGAAATAGCTACAAATGTATTCGTAATGGAAAAAACTACTCCAGGTGGATTTATAAATTAATTCCATCAAATATTGAAAGAAAAGTTAATTCATATATCACGTGAACTATTTGCAAGAAAAAGCAGTAAGGGAATCATCCCAAATTTCTTTCATAGTACAAATATTGTCTTGATAACTAAATCAGGGGATGACAAAGCAGAGAAAGAAGATTTTAGACCAACATTCCAAATTAATATTCATACAAAGTTATTAAATTAAATGATAACATAAAAGCTACAATAGTGTGTTAAAAAGAGCACCTTATTCATAGTATAGGAAATGCAAGCTTGATAAAACATAAGGGAATCTACAAACAGCAGACTGTGCTACTAACAAAAATTATAATACATATCTATTGATGCTTAAATAGCTTTTGACAAAATGTATGATCTGTTTGTATTAAAAACACTAAATATAGGAATAAGTAAACTTTTCCTTAATATTTGCAAATAACATTTATCTTAAACCAAGATCCAATATTTGTATTGGAGGAAGCATACAGAACTTTCTAAAAGCACATGAGTTAAGCAAAGATGTCTATTATTACCACTTTTTCTTAATTTAGTTCTAGAAGTTTTAAGATATAGTAATAGGCTAAGGATTAGATCTATGACTTCAATGGTATTTTGAATTTTCTGATGAGAAAACTTGCTTAACTAAGTAATTATTTTCTGAAACTTTTTTTTTTAGATAGTTTCCCAGGAAAAGGAATGGCTGCATACTGACCAGTTTATACGTGTGAGAAATAAAACTTAAAGACAGCCCTTTCTGTTTCCAAGACTTGATCTATCCAATTCATTCATCCATCCATCCATCCATCCATCTGCACATACATATACATATATGTATATATGTATGCATGTATATATACATATATATGCATATGTGCACATATACATAATAATACAGATGCAGGTACTACACAAACATGTATATGTGCACATATGTACCTGTAAATTGTGTGTATGTTATATACGTAGTATATGCCTTATATAGCATAGTTTACATATGTTGTAAAAGTGTGTGATTTTTAGTTACTTGTGTTTATATGTATATATAATGTGTATATATATATGTCTTTGTATGTATACAAATATAATGGATATATTTATGTGCGTGTATATGTATATGTATGCACGTATGTATAGAAGTTTTTGGTTTTGTTTTTCTAAGGGCATTGGAAGTTGAGCCAAGACTTAGGGTGGGGTAGTACTTCAGAAAAGACCTCCTATTCTTAAATTAAAAGAAGCTAGAAGTTCTATGTGGGGGAGGGAATGATTCTACTGATATCATTACTAGGTATATTCTTCAATTAAATAAAAGAAAAAGAAAATGCACTTATATGATATCTACCTATCTATCTCAATCAATCTATCCATCTATCTGTATCTCTATCTATCTATCTATATTTATCTATCTATATGTGTGTGTGTGTGTGTGTAGAGTAGCAATTCTTGTTGAAGTAAAACCAAGGGGTATATCCATGAATTAATGGAAGAATAAACAAGTTATGGTATATTAATATAGTGGTATTTTGTTGAGCCATGGGGCAAGTTTTCTGATCTGATGCAGAGTGAATGAACATAACCTAGATAGTTTATATAATTTTATATAGTATTATATATATATATTATTTGTAGAGTATTTATATACCATCATATATAAAAACTATAAATTAAATTAAATATTATTTATACTATATGGTAAAATGTACTATTAAATAATAATAGTATATTATATGTATTATTTGTATAGCCTTTTAGAGAAAAGATACTTTGAAAGACTTAAAAGTCTGATAGATATAATAACTACTCACAATTCCAGAATATTGATTGTGAAGTATGATGCTCTCACCTCCTGAACCAGACTTGATGAATCCAAGGTTCAGAAGAGGACATTTATCTTTGGACACAGCTAATGTTGGGGTTGACTATCTATATTTATTGAAAGGTTTTTTTTTTATTTTTTAATTTTAATTTAGTTTAATTTTTAATTTTTTAATTTTAATTTAATTTTTAATTTAAGTCAGAAGAGAGTTAATCATAGAGTTACTATAAAAAGAAAAAGGAATAAAAGAGATTCATTGAAACTTAAAAAAACAAAATGAAAAGAGAAATCAACAAATGAACATTGATTATATATCTACTGTATGCCAGGCACTGTGCTAAGCACTAGGAGTATGAAAAGAGGCAAAAATCTCCCCCTGCTTTCATAGAACTCACAATCTAATGAGACAGAAGGAAGTTCAGACAAAGGTGATATATTTGAAAGTCATAATGTTGAATTTATTATATACATAAGAGGAAAATCAAGTTCCGTTTCATGAACTATCCCCTTTTACTCTTTCGCTTTGGGTAAAGAAATGCTTGTTTTATTTGGCCTGTAGGAAATTGTTAGAAAACCTAGTACCAATTAGTATCATTAGAGAAGAAAGCTTGCAGAATATTATCTCCTCATGGAATCCTAAAGTGTTAGAGCTGAAAGGGACCTTGAAACGTAGAGTGTGAGAACATACTATATCTTCAGAATAAAAACATAAACTTCAAACTCCTCAGCTAGCCTTAAAAACCCTCTACAATCTGGTTCCAATTTTCTGCTTCAGAGTCCTTTCTCATAACTTCCTTTCACGGATTCTATTTTCCAGCCAAAATGCATTGTCTTCCATCTTCTATTTCTGTGGAGTCCTAGAGACTCACTCTCCCCAGTATTTGGAGTCCTCTTCACCTAAGAGATCTCTTAGAATCATTAGCTTCATTTATGGTTCTACTCAGACATCTACTTGAAGTCTTTCTCAATCTTTCCCCTCCCCTCACCCCTACACCACTCATTTGTTAATGTTCCCTCTTGTAATTATCTGGTATTTGGATAACATTGATTTATGTAAAATCTTCAAGCATGGGGATTATTTCATTGCCATTTTTTTTAATCTCCAGCATATTTAACATTTTTTTTCAATTGAAGAAGGGAAATTTAATTATAGAATTTGAATCAGAGGATGTTAGAGAGCAAAATGTTAGAACAAAAAAAAATATAACATTAGACCTTGACGGAAATTTATGAATTATCCAATTTCAACCCTTCATTTTACTGAATTCCAAAGGAGTCAAGCAATTACCACAGAGTCACCTAGAGAAGCAGAGTGGGGCCAGTACCAGAACACATCTCCTGATTCATCAGATATTGTTTATTTTTTCTTCCTTAATTATGACAATCCACCCAAAAAGCACAAAACACAGGCGCGGTGGAGCCTTCAGAGAACTTAGAAATCACCCAAACCAACCCTAGCATTTTATTGATGACAGATCTCAGACCAAAAGAAAGGAAGTGTTTTACTTATCCAACAACATAGACATAATTAGGACTGTTTTCTAGGTCCTTTGAACACATTTGAAGGTTATTTCCACTTTGAACATATGATCTCTTAACCATAGAAATATCTGAACTGAAGGCAGCTAGGTAGCACTGTTGATGGAATGCTCTATGGGAAGTCAGGAATGTCTGAATTCAAATTCAGCCTCTGATAACCTTACTAGCTATGGGACCCCTGGGCAAGTCTTTTCACTTCCTTCAGACTCAGCTTTCTCATTTATAAAATAGTAGCCTCTACTTCATAGGGTTGTGAAGGTGAAATGAGATAACATATGTCAAGTGCTTTGTGTATCTTAAAGTGCTATACAAAGCTTTATTACTATTACTACTATTATTATTTTGGTGAACTTATGAAAATAGAAATACATTAAATGAAAAGTGTACCCTAAGTCAGATGGTGAGGGTTCAGGAAAGCTTCATAAAGAACCTGAATTTTAGCCCTCCTGGTGCTGCCTGCTGTCCATCTTGGCCTTCCTGTGGCCCCATCACCTCCATCCTTAAGTTTCTGCATGGTGATCTCTGTTAAGTCATTACTGTGGAGGAGGCCACAACATGTCTGACAAATTGCCCTACAAAGTCAATGACATCAGCCTGGCTGCCTGGGGATGCAAGGCCCTTGACATAGCATAGAAAGAGATGCCTGGCCTGATGAAACTTTGAGAGATGTACTCAGCCTCCAAACCACTGAAGGGTGTCTGGATTGCTGACTGCCTTCACATGACGGTGCAAACAGATGTTCTTATTGAGGCACTGGTGGCCCTGGGAGCTGAGGTACAGTGGTCCAGTTGCATTAGTTTCTCCACACAGGACCATGCAGCAGCTGCCATTGCCAAAACTGGCATTCCTGTGCATGTTTGGAAGGGGGAAACTGATTAGGAGTACCTTTGGTGCATCAAGCAGACCCTCTATTTCAAGGATGAACAACTCTTCAACATGATCCTAGATGATGCTGGGGACCTCACCAACATCATTCACACCAAATACCCTGAGCTCCTGAAGGGTATCAGAGGTATCTCAGAGGAAAATTCCACAGATGTCCACAATCTATACAAGATGAAAGTCAATGGAGTTCTGAAAATGTTAACCATCAATGTAAACGATTCTGTAACCAAGTTTGACAACCTGTATGGTTGCCATAAATCCCTCATTTATGGCATCAAACAAGCCACAGATGTAATGATTGCTGGCAAAGTGGCTGTGGTGGCAGGCTATGGTAATGTGAGCAAGGGCTGTGCTCAGGTCCTTCAGGGCTTTGGTGACTGAGTCATCATCACAGAGATAGACCTCAGCAATACACTGCAGGCCTCAGTGGAGGGCTATGAGGTGACCACCATGGATGAGGCCTGCAAGGAGGGAAATATATTTGTCACCACCACAGGATGCATAGACATCATCTTGGACAGGCACTTTGAGCAGATGAAGGATGACACCATGATATGTAACACTGGCCACTTTGATGTGGAAATAGATGTAAAGTGTCTGAATCAAAATTCTGAGGAAAAGGTGAATGTGAAGCCTCAGGTGGACCATTATAAGCTGAAGAATGGAAAGCGAATCATCCTGCTGGCAGAGGGCCACCTAGTCAACTTGAGCTGTGCTATGGGCCATCTGAGCTTTGTGATGAGAAATTCCTCCAGCAACCATGTGTTGGCCTAGATTGAACTATGGACCCACCTGGACAGGTAGCCTGTGGGACTCTACTTCCTACCACGGAAGCTTGATGAAGCTGTGGCTGAGGCCCACCTTACAAACTGAATGTGTAGCTAACCAAGCTGATGAAAAAGCAGTCTCACTCCCTGAGCCTCCTTAGAGAGGGCCCCTTCAAACCTGACCACTATCAGTACTGAGTCCTGCCCAGCTCAAGGACTTCAAATGACCAACCACATTTTTCTGCCTTTCGAGCCCTTCCTGCTCAGAGTAATAAATGGTATCTAGGTTTGAAAAAAATCTGAATTTTAAGCAATATGGTTAAAAAGACAAAGGGCATCTTAATATTTAAAACACAGATGCACACTCACAAAGTAGGTGTGAAAAATTTACTTCAACACTGATTTAATTTCATTTTCAAAAAAATCCTCATTACTCTATCATGTCAAGGTCTTTTAAAATCCTGGCTCTGTCAACAAGATTGTTGTGAATATGAATCTCTCCCAGTTTTGTGTCACCCGAGAAAGTAACACATGGCATTTATTTTTTTCTAATTAATTGACTAAAAAATGTCAAGCCTCACAATACAAAGAGCAGATTTCTGATCTGTCCCAGTAGAGACCTCCATCCAAATTGACATTAAACCTTCACTGACAATAGGTCTGGCCTTTTACAAATTTCCATGTGTACCTCTACCTGATACTGTCCAGTCTATAGTTTTTCCACATTTTTTTTTGGAAGAACAGCCTGAGAAACTCTGTCAACTCTCTTGCTGAATGCTAGAGCAGTGGTTTTAAATTCAAATAGAAACAGGGGTCACTAAACTGTGCATAAGGATCCCTGCCCTTAGAACATCACACATAAATATTATTTGTTTTATTTCACTTTTATTTATTTTGTTATTCTCAATCACATTTCAATCTGATTCAGGAAGCACTCTGTAGTACTCTAGGCTGCTTGCTGCCCCCCAGCTACATGTTTAACATCACTGCTCTACATCACTGCTCTAGATAAACTAGAAACACATCTTTCATCTTATCTACAAGCCTAGTAGCTTTATCAAAAAGAGAAATGAACTTAGTTTTGCATGCTTTACTCACAGTATCCCTGTTTCTGTTTCTATTTGTTCATTAATCATCCCTTTCCTGACATATTTTAGAATTTTAGAGTAAGAAGCCAAGATGGCAGAGGAAAACATGGGCTTTCTATAGCTTTCTCCCCAAGCTCAGACAAATACCTTTAAAAAATTACTCTAAACAAATTCTGGAGCTGCAGAACCCACAGAATGACTGAGTGAAGCAAATCTCCAGCCAAAGACAGCCTGGAAGGTCAACGGGAAGCATCTCTTGAACAAGGATGGGAGCAGAGCACAATGTAGCATGGGCCACCCCAGCACAGAAGGGACCAGAGCAGGCCTGTGGGAACTGAATCTCTGGCAAACGAAGTATGGAATTTCCAGACTTCATGACCCCAAAATGCTGAAGACAAATTGAAAGGTAAGTGAAAAAAACCTATGGCACCTGCATGAGAGAGTAGAGTGCTCTGGGTCCAGCCCCAGTGCAGCAGAGCGAGGAGGGGGCAGAGGAACCTCTGGGAGTCACAGCAGCAGCAGGGGCAGTGGCAGAGGCAGTGACTATTTCTGGAGCTCTAGGCTCACAGATTGTGGGGAGAGCAAGTAGCAGACAGTATAACCTCTACCCCCACTGGAAACTGAGAATTACCTTAACACAGAGCTCAAAAGTCAAGTAAATATCTGGGGAAATTAACAAAAATCTGAAAAAGAATCAGACTATAGAATCTGACTTTGTTGAAAAGGAAGACAAAAATATCCAAAGAGAAGAAGACAACAAAGTCAAAGCTCCTGAATCCAAAGCTTCCAAGAAAAATTTGAATTGGTCTCAGACCATGGAAGAGCTTAAAAAGGATTTTGAAAATCAGGTAAGAAAAGTGGAGCAAAAATTGGGAAGAGAAATGAAAGTGATTCAAGAAAATCATGAAAAACAAGTCAACAGCTTGCTAAAGGAGACTCCAAAAATGCTGAAGGAAATAACACTTTAAAAAACAGACTAACCCAAATGACAAAAGAGATCCAAAAAGCCAATGAGGAGAATGCCCTAAAAAGCAGAACTGGATCTGCAGATGGAAAAAGAAGGGATAAAAACTGAAGAAAATAGTTCCTTAAAGAGTAGAATGGAACAGACAGAATGACTTTTTGAACAGATAAGAAATTATAAAACAAAACCAAAGGTATAAAAAAATAGCAGACAATGAGAGATATCTCATTGGAAAAAAACAACTGACCTGGAAAAATAGATCCAAGAGAAACAATTTAAAAATTATGGGACTACCTGAAAGACATGATCAAAAGAAGAGCCTAGACATCATCTTTCAAGAAATTGTGAAGGAAAATTGCCCTGATATTCTAGAACCAGAGGGTTCTAGATACTGAAAGATTTCACCAATTGCCTCCTGAAAGAAATCCCCAAAGGAAAACTCCTAGGAATATTGTAGCCAAATTCCAGAGCTCCCAGATCAAGGAGAAAATATTGAAAGCAGCCAGAAAGAAACAATTCAAGTATTATAGAAATACCATCAGGATAACACAAAATCTTGCAGCTTCTACATTAAGGGATCAAAGGGTTTAGAATAGGCTATTCCAGAGGTCAAAGGAGCTAGGATTAAAACCAAGAATCACCTACCCAGAAAAACTGAGTATAATACTTCAGAGGAGAAAAATGGTCATTCAATGAAATATAGAATTTTCAAGCATTCTTGATGAAAAGACCAGAGTTGAATAGAAAATTTGACTTTCAAATACAAGAATCAAGAGAAGCATGAAAAGTTAAACAGGAAAGAGAAATCATAAGGGACCTACTAAAATTGAACTGGTTACATTGCTACATGGAAAGATGATATTCATAACATGAGACTTTTCTCAGTATTAGGATAGTTGGAGGGATTACATACATATAGACAGAGGGCACAGAGTGTATTGAATAGGTATGATATTTTAAAAAATAAAATTAATGGAAGAGAGGGGTATATATTGGGAGGAGAAAGGGAGAAATGGAATGGGCCAAATTATCTCTCCTAAAAGAGGCAAGAAAAAGCATTTTCAATGGAAGGGAAGAAGAGAGAGGTGAGGGAAAGAGAGGACCTTACTCTCATAGGATTTGGTTTAAGGAGGGAATAGCATGCACCCTCAATTTGGTATGAAAATCTGTCTTACACTACAGGAAAATAGGAGGGAAGGAGATAAGCAGAGGGGTGGGGAGGGATCATAGAAAGAAGAAGGTAATTAGAAGTAAAAACTGTTGAGCAGAGATAGGGTCAAAAGAGAGAATGGGGGGCAGGATAGGATGGAGGGAAATATAGTTAGTCCTTCACAATATCATTGTTATGGAAGTTTTTACATAACTACACATGTATAACCTATGTTGAATTGCTTGCCTTCTCAATGGGTATGAGTAAGGAGAGAGGAAGGAGGAGAAGTTGGAACTCAAAGTTTTAAAAACGAATGTTAAAAATTGTTTTTACATGCAACTGGGAAGAAAGACATATAGGCAATGGGATATAGAAAGTTATCTTGCCCTACAAGAAAATAGAGGGGATGGGGATAAGAGAAGGGAGGGGTGTGATAGAAAGAAGGGCAAATTGGGGGAACTGGAAATCAGAATGCACACTGTCTTGGGGTGGGAAGAGGGGAGAGATGGGGAGAAAATTTAGAACGCAAAATCTTGTGGAAGTGAATGTTGAAAACAAAAAATTAATTAATTAAAAAAAGAAGAAAAAATAGAATTTTCTTTGGAATTGAAATCAAGCTTACCAGTCTCTACTTTACATATTCCATTTTCTTCCTCTTTTAGACAATTGGAATAATATCTAGTCTTCTAAGCTTGTGAGTTATGTAGTAGTAGTAGTAGTAGTAGTAGCAGTAGCAGTAGTGTTTGTCACCATTGGAAGAGGACCAGTGACCTCATGGGGTAATGTCTTGAGTGAGCATGACTTAGATTTAAGTGCAGCAGAATTGCACAAAATTATCAGTTTTGCTCTTTTCCAGAGTCAATGAAGTTCAGTAGCAAGACAGATTATTGATGGGTGCAGTGGATGACCTTGACACCTTCAATGCCTGACCAAGCTCTAAGCATCCCATATTACCTGCTTCAGCCACCTTCATGGGCTTTAGAACAAATTGTTGTCATTCTCCTATTCCACTGGGAAAGTCTTCACATGCTTGGGTTAGACATTCCCCTAACTCACCAAAAAATTGAGGCCTATCAGTTAACGTCAACCTGATTTATCTACTGAGACAATTTACCAGGATGTGACCACTGTGCATGCTACAGCTTCTCGTAACCACAGGTAACAGTTGAATGAAGGTGGATACCAAAGGTGGATGAGCAGTTCTGAAAAGGGGTCAACATCCCTCACCCCAGAGGTGTTACTCATTCCTGAACACCCCAGTAATAATACTAGCAGCAGCAGTAATAGTAGTAGTATGATAGTTGTAACGGTAGTAGTAATAGTGGAAGTAAAGGTAGAAATTATGATTTCTTGTTGTTTTCAGTTGTTTTAGTCATATCTGACTCTTCCTGATCCCATATGGGCTTTTCTTGGTAAAGATATTGGAACGGTTTGCCATTGCCTTCTTCAGCTCATTTTACTGATGAGGAAACTGAGGCAAACAGGGTTAAGTGACTTGTCCAGGGTCACACAGCTAGTGTGTATGTCTGATGATAGATAGCATTTGTAGAGTGCTTTAAGGTTTACAAAGTGCTTCACCTGTATCATAGTAATTTGATGCTCAAAAACCCTTGAAATCTTTTTCTGTCCTACCATTTACCCCCATTCTACAGATGAGGAAATGGAGATTGAGAATTTAAAAGACTTGCCTAAGAGGCACAGCAAATAAACATCTGAGGAAACATTTTGAACTCAGATCTTCCTAACTCTGAGTCCAGTGTTCCAGTCAATAGGCTACAGTAGGTCAGCAGTGAAATTTGCAAGTTCTTTCAATATCTGAGGATAGAGTTAATCTGTCCCAAATGACATGAGCTCATCGAAGGCAGCTAGGTACATTCTTATATTTCTTTTAATGTTAATTAAAAAAGTAATGATGATGATGATTATTATTAGTAATAGTATTACTATTATTAATTAGCCAGCCACAAGAGGAGGTAGAAAGAGCTCTAAATCTGGTATTAGGTGCCCTAGATTTGTATACTTTCATTTAATAATACTGTAATCTTGGGCCAGTCAGTTTTCCCTTTGGAACCTGAACTACCTCATTTGTTAAAGAGAGAGGAAGTAGAAGTAGATTATCTATGAGGCCCCCTCTGGTTTTAACTCCCATGACCCTGTATCTCACAGAGAGGCAGATTTCAGCTCCATATAAGGGAAAATTCCTTCACAACAATCAGAGCTGTCCAATAATGAAATGAGAGATCCCAGGACTCTTTAAAAACCTCCATCACCTGTAGACTAAAAATGGAGGCTAAGTAATTATTTGTAGGGAGCTCTAGTGGAGGGAGTTTCTATCCAGGAATCGGACTGAACAAAGGTGGGTTCTGATGTCCTAATTGTTTTTGGAATTCTACTGATTGGGCATGTGCGATGCACCCCTAAAATGTTATCTGAATATGGGCTCCAGTTTTCCATCCAGAGATTTGCTTTCTCTCTCCCAGCCCTCCCCAATTTCCCATTCACTGCCAAGAACATCCAAGGCTAGAAAATTGTGTTCTCCCAGAGTACTGCAAGCCTTGTGCCCCCAAGGAACAGAGGAGGCTGAGGATTCAGACTTCCCCAGCAGGGCTCTGTTCGCAAGCCTCAAGTGGTAAATGGCCCGGGGGGATGCTTTCACAGAAGCTGTTCTAATGAGAGGTCACTCTCGCTTCAGAGGTGGCTGCCTGTTTCAGAAAAAGCTCTCTAATGCAATGGGTGACTATGTCTTCCCCATGACAAAGCTCTCTGTTGGTAATAAAGTGCCTAAGGCATCCTGGAAGCCAGATTCATGTATTTGTTTAAAAGGGGGCTGTGGGAAGAGGTAGGTGTTTGGGGGAGGTGAATGGGGGAGAAAGGATTGACTGCTCTTTTGAATGTTTTGGAAATGTTTCGTCACCAGAGACATTTTACTAGACTAGGGTAATGCACTGATCAGCTTGATGCCCTTCCTTTGTCCCTCCTTCTTTCCTTTCTCCCTCTATCCCTTCCTTCCTTTCTTCCTCCTTCCCTCTCTCTTCTTTCTTTCCTTTCTTTCTTTCTTTCTTTCTTTCTTTCTTTCTTTCTTTCTTTCTTTCTTTCTTTCTTTCTTTCTTTCTTTCTTTCTTTTTTTCTTTCTTCCTTCTCTCTACACTTCTTTTCTATCTCTCTGCTCATCTTTGTCTCCCTGTCTTTCTGTCTATATCCCTTTATCTTTCTCTTCTTCAGGGGTTATTGTTAATGCCATCTTTGGTTTTAATGACTAACAAAGCCAGCTGCCTTCTTGATCCTGAATAATTCATGGAAATCAAAGTTGGCCTCTCCATTTTTCCTGTCACATCAAAGATGATCAACCCAAGGAGTGGAAAAGGCATTGAATTTAGCATCAAGGGACTTGCCTTCACAGCTTACCTTTGCTACCTATTAGTTATGTAACCCTGAACAAATCACTAAACTTCTGTGGACTTCAGTTTCCATATTTTAAAAATGAAAGTATTTGACTAAATTATCTTTAAGGCCACATGCAGCTCTAAAATCCTATTATCAGAACAAATAACAAAGTCCAATAAAGAGATCAAAATGGAATCTTGTCCTTAACATTCTAAATATTATTTTCCCAAACACTGAGCATCAGAGTATTTAAAATTTTGAAAGAGACTGGACTCATCTAACATAATCTCCCTCATTTTATAGATGAGAAAACTGAGTCTGACATTCAGTTATTCTTGAATGTTTCAAAGACCTCTCATTTTGACATTGTGGATACCTTTTCCCTTCACTCATTTTACAAACCCTACACATCTAGCAAAGAGCATTTATGAGTTGTTTTGACCAACAACATTTAGCAAACTACCTTTCTTGTGATAGCCCTTTACCCACTTTGACTGATTCTAAGCCAAAGCACAAAAATTCCATAATTGGGTGTTTTTATCCCAGTCTGAAGACCTACCTCCTTGATTTTCTTTCCCATTAGCATGTCCCTCCAGATTCCAGCTTCTGCTCCATAACACAATAAGGTGAGCTGGCTTGATTAATCATAAGACCTCTAAGAAGGCAGTAACATATTTTTCTAGCTGTAATATACAGCTGCAAAACTAGGGGAATTTGCTATTGATAGATACACATAATGAAAAAACAATGCCATTGCCTGCTTTGCTTACCTTTTGTTCTGGTTTAAATTAATTTTTATATAAAAGAGAAAATGGGACATTTCTAACTCTAGGTCAAATATTTTTCTGGAACACTGAAATATGTTCTCATCCCAGTCTAGGTATATCTTTATTCCTTTCTAGGCTTTCCACCTAGCTCTCCAATCTTTTTTTTTTTTTTTACTACACTTGGGGTATCATTTCCTCCCTCTCACTCCAACGCACTTTTTACTTTCCTTTTATGTGTTATCTTCCCCATTAGAACATAAGCTCCTTGAAGGCAGAGATTGTCTTTATTTCTTCCTGATTTTGTATTCTCAGCATTTAGCACAATGTCTGGTCCATAGTAAGCGCTTAATAAATGCCTAGTTGTAGGACCCAACCTGAGTACTTTGACCTGGAGGCCTTCCACAAATAAAAAGGGGATTACCTAGCTACAACATAACACCTTTCTGTAGTGTTCTGTGGTTTATAAATCATTTTCTTCACCAAGAACTTTTGAGATCACACAAAAGATATTTTCAATGCATTTTAGAATTTTTAAAACTAAGCACAATGGATAGTGCTTAGAAAGTACTTAATGAATTATTTCTGTATAAATATATATATACAATACACACATGTAGATGTATTAAGAGCACTTGCCCATGCACTCAGAAAAACCACTTGTCCATGGCCACAGGGCTTGCTCTCCCTTCACTTCCTAATTCTCAGGCCAGTTCTTTTTCTACTATTCACTGTTTCTCATAATACTCATCTTCTAAAATTATATGAAATATGACCTCTACCTCTCTTCCTGAAAGAATTTATTGTTAAGAGTGAAAAACAACCTAATTCTTGTCACTCCTCTCCCTTATTAAGTGTAAGCCAAAAGTGAAAAAGAGGGTAATATTAATTTCTTGCCAATAGATTAACACTGAATATAAATGGAAAATATCTCTCTTCTCTTTGTACCTCACAAACCATCACAAAATCTTCTGTTACCACTTAACATTTACTGAGGATACAGAGTGGAGATGGAGACTAGTGAGGAGATGGTGGATACGCTCAGAGGGGCTTATCTCTCTTAATATTGGCTGCAAGAATTTTAAAGGTAAATGATTCACGTCCTGGTAGAGATAAAATTCAAATGGCAGCATAGCTTTCAGAAAGTATTTTCATTATTTATCTTAGGAGGGAATCTTCTTAAAGATATTCACTGTAAAAGACCATTATAATAAAAGGGGGGGGCGGTGAATGCTAGTTACACATTTCACTTAATCCAAGATGGCTCCTGCTTGCATTAAGTGTCTTTTGAATAGCAGATCACATTGGGTCCTGTTTCCTGAAGTAAAGAATATTCAGCCTAGAGGAATAAATTCTTTATTAAACTAATATTAATATAGAAACATTGGAGGGAACTGAGCTTTCAAGTCATTAAATTTCAAGAAAATCAAGAATTTGGCACTAGTTAATTAAAAACAGAAGTTTTATAGATATTGTTAACTCAGACTGAGGGGGCAACAGCTAATTTTTTGATGTTAGATAGAACTACCTAATTTATTTCAATCTCCATATTTGTTTTTCCCATCACCTGTAAAGTACTAAGTTCTTTATCTACGGTGTTTTTCTGAGTCAATATTTTATGTTCTTACTCATTCTCAAATTTTAACTTTTAATAATAGTACTTGCCATTTCTAGGATACTTTAAGAACTGCAAAGTGATTTTCTGATTACATCTTTTAGATCCAGTTAATAAAAGTACTAGACTCATTTTACCGAGACACTATTGTGGTTATGTGACTAGGTTAGGGTAATACAATTAACAAGGTAATATCTAAGATTTGATCGCCATTCTTCTGACTCCCACTTCAGAAATCTTTTCCACTGCAGTGACATGTCACCTCTTTCTTAAGTCTAGACAATCAATAAAACAGTACTTAAGTGTTTGAGGGATTTCCAAGGAATAAATGCACATACTGAAAATTTAACAAACAGCTCTTGATAGCTGGTTCTAATTGGCCCCACCACTGCTGCTAATTCATTTTATGAGAGCTGTAGCTTTAGACACATGGCTAAATATGGCTAAATTGTGTTGCCTCCTGACCAGGTATAATAATACCACAAAACTCCATCAGGGAAGGGTGTGGGGGGAAAGGAACAACCATTTCTTAAACACCTATTATGTTCCAGGCACTGTGCTAAGTTCTTTACCAACATTATCTCATTTGATTATCACAACAACCCTGTGAGGTAGGTATTATTACTATCCCCATTTTATAGTTGAAGAACTAAGGTAGATATAGACAGAGATTAGTTGACTCCCCCAAGGTCATACAGCTAGGAAGTTTCTGAGGCTGCATTTAAATTCAAATCTTCCTGAATTCTCACATCTCCAGGCAAGGGCAAAAAAATTATATTCAAGAACGTATCGATCTTTTGAATATACAAGGTGTCCCAAAACGCTGGGTCCTGTTTCAGACTTTAGTAATTTAAAGCTGTACTAAGATTTGGGGAATGCATTGTATACTCTGCATACAACCAGGTGTGGGAAAGTGCCAGGAGGGCAATACAGTATCCTACTGTGCAAAATGGACATAAATCATCACAATTCTGCCAACATTACAGGGTTGTTATGATAAACAAATAATGTTATATGTGTGAAAGTACTTTGGGGAGTGTACTACATATAAAAGTGTGTATGTATATATATGTATATATATGTATACATACATGTGTGTGTGGTTGCATGTATGTATTTATACATAAATATGATAAATAAATATAAATGTATACACATATGTGTATAACTATATGCATATACATACATACATATGTGTGTGTGTATGTGTGTATAACATATTGTCAAGGTCTGATTCCAAAAAGATCTCGGAGTTGTGAGAATGGTCAGAACTTTAAGATTTCGACACAAACTATGTGGCCACCCTAGACATGGTCTTACTGTGTGTGTGTGTGTGTGTGTTTGTGTGTGTGTGTGTGTGTGTGTGCGAGTAGCAAACATTCTAAAGGAAAAAGACACCAAATGAAGAGGAAATGGAAAGTGGTAGAGGAGGGTAGATAATTGCCATGAGGGTGAATGAGAGATCAACTGAGGAGGAGGTAAAGAAGTGAGGGGGGTGGGTAGCAGAGTCAGGAGTGAAGTCAGACCTAGCTAGGCCCCTTCCCAGCATGGGGAGCAGTGTATTATAGTGGAAAGAGAGTCATTTAAACTCTCTGAGCCTCAGTTTATTCCTCGGCAAAAGATGGCTACTAATGCTTTTGATGGCTTCCTTAGAAGGTTGGTGAGGCTTTTTCATAAAAATTAAAAGAGTATATAAATAGAAGATCTTTTATACCTATACATTTCTAATTTTGTTATGAATTCCAGTAATAAGCTAGTAGAAATTCTCTTTATTGAAAACCTGCATACAGTTCATTTTTCAATGGCTTTAAACTGGTATGGGCAGCTGACCACTGGAACCACTGGGAGTTCGCAGCAGTAGGATGGAGCACCAGATTCCATATTGGCAACATTCCTCAACAGGATCTCACTTCCCCACTGAGTGGGACCCTGGAAATCTTCCTGAAGCCACAATAAGAAATTTCATTTCCTACTGCTTGTAATGAGCTCCTTGCAAATGATGATTGATTATACCTGTAATTAGGAAGTAAGAGGACATGCAGCTAAATATGAAATATAAAGTTATTTTAAGCCAGCATGGGGGCATTTTGGGGGAAGGGAGAGGTGTCACTGGCATAGGAATCAGAAAAATTCGTTTCTTGTCCATTTTTATTCTGATGCTATATGGCCTTGGCCAGGTTACTTCATACTGTGAACCTCATTTTAATCAGCTGCTCAGTGACAGAATTTAACTACATGATCTCTCAGTTTTGATTTTAGCCTCAGTTTTCTCATCTGTGAAATAGGAGGAATAAAGACTCTTTTTCTTTTGTAAGCATCAAATAAAATGATATCTGTAATATTGTAGGCTCAGGAATGGTGAAATATTATTGAAATACTGGTTTAAGGCTTTATTATCCCCATCCCCTAATTATTGGGAAAAAATGATGAGTCCATTTTCTCTCCACCATAATGAATATCTTTGAAAATTAAATCCCTGGTTGCCCTTGACAAATATTTTATTATTTATGCACATTGTAGAGCAAAAAAGAAAAACATCAGCTTGAAACAGACTAGAATTTCAGAACCGCAAAAAGTGTGGAGATCATCAGAGAATTATATTTTATCTCTGAGCTACTAAAGTCACTCTATTTTCCTCTTGTTCTTTTACAATGTCATATCCCTACCCTAACCCCAATGCCTCCTCACATACATATATGCTCCTCTCTCTGATTATGGAAAGCAGAGACAATCAATAGAATTCAATTCAAGAATCACTGAATGGCTACTATTTAATTTCCTACTTATGAAGGATACAGAAACTGAAATAGGGCAATTTCAGTCCTCAAGTAACTTGGTTGGTTGGTTGTTGTCCTTTGTCTTTGAAGAGGACCAAAATGACATCACCATTGTAAGGTGGAATTTCAGTGTGCCCGAATGTGGCTGATCAGACCAATACGAGCTCAGAATGCTCTACCACAGGTTAGGCACAGATAGTCTGTGTGAATATTTGGGGTGAATATCCCAAATTTGAGCATCATGAGTTTATTTTGTGCTGTCTCAATTCTGCTTTGCTCAAAGAGCACAGCACCTTTTCTTATGTGGGCACACCATGCTTAGCGGTCCTCTGCCAGTGTCTCCCATGTTGCACAGTCAAATCCAGAGTTCTTGAGAGAGACCTTGAGAGTGTCCTTGTATCGTTTCTTCTGGCCACCATGTGATCACCTGCCCCACGCAAGTTCTCCATAAAATAGTCTTTTTGGCAAGCATACATTATGCATTCGAACAACGTGGCCAGCCCATCGGAGTTGCGCTCTCTGAAACATAGTTTGAATACTTGGCAGTTCAGCTAGAGCAAGGACTTCAATGTCTGGTACCTTATCCTGCCAGGTGATCCTCAGAATCTTCCTAAGACAGTTCAAATGGAAACGATTCAGTTCCCTGGCATGGTGCTGGTAGACTGTCCATGTTTCACACTAACTTACATTCTACTGGGAAGAAGTATATGTGAGAAGAGGAAATGAATAGTCAGTGAAAAGCATTTATTAAACACCAGGTGTATGCCAGGTATTCTGCTAAGTGTCAGGGCTACAAAGAAAGATAAAAGACATTCTGTATTCTCAAAGAACTTACCATCTAATGGTAGTGGTGGTGATGGTGGGGAGTCTGGAACAACATGCCCAAAACTATATATGGACAAACTATATAAGTGATAAATTGTAGAGAAGTCAAGAAAGGGAATGACTAAAAATAAAGGGGACTAGGAAAGGCTTCCTGTACGAGGTGAGATTTTAGCTAGTACTTGAAGGAGTCCAGAGAAGTCAGGTGGTGCAGATGAGGGGACAAGCACTTCAGGAATAAAAATAAGAATGCCTAGATTCCAAAAATGGAGTGTATTTTTTGAGGAAGAGCAAACTGATTAGTGTAGTGTCACTGGATTACAGAATATGTGTAGGTGGGGGGGATGGTGTGTATCATGTACACAAATAAATCTAAACCAAGGGAAATGAGATGTGGGAGAACACTAACAACCTAAAGAATCAATGAGAACTACTTAGATGATATGGCACCTGAGTTGAGCCTTGAGAAAAGAAAGGATTCCAAGCCAAAATAAAAAGAGAGGCATTTGGGGCAATTTGGGCAAATGCATGAAGGGACAAGATGGAGTGCTGAGCTTTGAAAATAGCCAATAATCCAGTTTGCTTTGAATGAAGAATTCATGAAGGGGAGTACTATGAAATAAAGCTATCTGAGTAATAGAGAACTGCATTATGGAGGATTTTAATGGGGTTACTTTTAATTTTTTATGGCCTTACATTGTACAAAAGATTGAATCTATTCTGAGTACTTTTGGAAGTATGAGTGGCTGCCATTTGAAATCAGGACAGTATTGGAAGCTGGATCAAATGTAGAAAATATTCTAATGTTTGTCAAGAGACCTTAGCTCTAGTCTCAGATCTGCCCCAGACTAATTATGTGACCTTTTTTTCTTTAGGTGTCAATTTCTTCACATGAAATCAAAAGGCTATGCTAGAAAACCACTGAGGCCATTTCTACATCTAACATTCCATTTTCAAAGAGTCTTTCCAACTCAACACATTCTAGAGTTCCTTTTGGTTACAGTGTTCTAAGTTCCCTTTTGCCTTTATCATTTTATATTTTAACACTATGTTCTAAGGTCCCTTCCAGCTTCAGTATTCTATGGAAATATACTTTATATACTCTTCATATAATTTTATATGTGTGTGCATATATATATATATATATATATATATATATATGCACACACATATACACATACATAAAGAGAGGATTACTCACATTTATCCATGTTAAGATTTTGTATCCAGATGTACCTTCTATCTCTAACATTCTATATTTTAAGATCCCTTGCATCTTGGGCATTCTATACACTCCTCCCCCCACTCCAATGACACCCCTTCATTGCTTTTAAAAGCTTATATTTCTCAGCAGTCTCTTTCTACAACAACTTCACATCGGAGTTCCTAATGGATTATTGGCATCCATCAGTGTGGGTGGAATTTAGGTAGCAAAACTGACCACTGGGTACTTTGAAGTGTTTCATCTTGGGCTCTAAGTGATTATTCATTGCTCTTACATTCAAGAGTAGAATTACTGTGGGTAACTCTGGAAGGTCCTTGCTAATATGTGTGTGTGTGTGTGTGTGTATGTGTGTGTGTCTAATATATAACAACATATATATATATATCTCAAAGCTTGAGAGACTGTTCCAGTTATTAAATCATAATACTGTGATTTAATAGAAATGAAGTAATTATAGGGGAAGAGAGGAAGAGTCAAAATACAGAAATTTTTTTTTTAATTTAGATTGTGTCTGAGTACAAAGGAGTATCTAGATACAGAGTGTAGTCAACACCTCTGCTCTATGCAGTTAACAGGCAAGGAAATCAAAGTGTTAACTTCAAATTTCAGGACTGTGTACTGACTGACTCATGTTGAGACAGCCTCATTCCTAAACTGTGGGCTATCTGAATTCACTGGAAGGAGTAGGCTTAGCTTTCACCCTTTATCCTCTACTGGCTGCTGGATCTGAAATCCGTTTCTCACCCTACTCCTATCCCAAAGGCAAGGATAGTCCTTGATATAAATATACTTGACAGAATTACGGAACTTTAGATCTAGAAGGTATAACAGAGGTCATTGAAAATCCACACCTGAATTATAATTCCTTTTATAGCAAGTGTCCTTACCCTAGGAGATTCTCTCTCTCTGTAAATATGTATATGTATATATATGTATATGTGTGTATATATATATGTGTGTGTGTGTGTGTATGCATATATACATTGTATATGTATATTGTATAAATATATGTTTATATATGTGTGTGCCTATGTGTGCAAAATAATAGCAACTATTTCAGAGTTGTTTATGCATGTTAACATGTGTAAACACTTTGTAAACCTTTGATTGCTGTATAAATGTTATTATTGTTTTTATTATGCAATGCTCCATTCCTTTCACTTTTGGATTATTAGGATATCATTTCTTAGGCTGAGCCAAAGGTTACCTGTCTGTACTTTTGCCTTCTAGCTCTTTCCTTTGGAGCCTAGAAAAAAATGTCTTATCCTTTTCTATATGATAAGCTTTCAAATATTTGAAGACAGCTATGATGTCCCTTCTAATCATACTCTTTAATCCAAAACAATCCCACTTCTCACAGCTGATCCTTTTCTTTGCTCATTCGAGATCAACTTCCACTCAGTATATTCCAGCTTGTCAATCTTTCCTAAAATGTGGCATCCAGAAATGAACATAAACAGATGTTATCAGACCAGTTTCTAGTATAGCAGGACAGTAATCTCTTTTGTTCTGGGCACAATGTCTCTATCAATGCAGCTTAAAATCAGAACTTGTTTTTAAACTTCCATGTCACACTATTGATGTCTTACAAGCTTTCAGTTTGCTAATTCTTCCTCAGCTCTCATGTTACCCAGGATCAAATACAACAGTACATCCTTCCCAGCCCCTAAACCTGATCTTTAACAGGAGTAAACTGTGCCCAATATTTTCACTATTACTCCCTTTAATTACGTAGGCTGAAAATGCTGCTGAGCTGGAAATAGAGGGAATATGTGACAGACACCACCCAATTAAAGTGCCCTAGCAGCCTAATATGAGGAATTTTATTTTAAAGTAAATTCAGGTTCCATATTTAAGAGGATGAGAAAAAAAGGAAAAGATAAGTTGTGATTAGGGTCTGATTTTGGATAAGTATTCTAACCCTAGCACCAATGGTGACACCTTCATCAAATTATCATTCCCTCTGTTGTGACTCAGTGGATCATGGGAATTAAAGAATATAAAGAAAACAGGCTATTGAAAGTGTCTTAGAACATAGTATATTAGGAAATACAGCATACGCACAGAAGATAGAATGTCAATGTTGGAAGAAACTTAAGAACAGAAAATGATGAAGCATACAATTGCAGAGCTAGAAAGCATCTTAGAGAATGGAATGTATGATCATAGAACTTCAGATGTTGCAAACTGGGCTTACGATGAAGTTAAATAACCCCTCTCAACTCAAAAATTTGTTCCAAATTCTGAAGTCCAAAGTGAAAAATTAGTTTGTATATACAAGTATAATTAAGTCATTCTTTCAGAGATCAATGACAAAGATTGCTAACCCAATCCTAGCACTGCTGAATACCACCTGTGTGAAAGTGATTTAACTTCTCTGAACCTCAGTGCAAAAGGAGTTAGAGTAGACGCATGGTCACCTTTCCCTTCTAAATCCATGTAGGAGCCTTTGAACCTACACAGTGCTATGAGTTTAACAAAGCATTATGTATCTCATTGTATCCTCTCATTGGTCCTGGGGTAAGTATATATATATATATATATATATATATATATACATATATATGTATATATAGTCACCCCTGAGCCCTGGATGATTTAAATGAATTGCCCAAGTTCATAACCCTTGGAGGGAGAAAGGACATGATGAGAAGTCAAATCTACTGAGTCACAATCCAGTGACTTTGATGAGTATCTTTAAATCGCAAACTAATCCTAACCAATAATAACCTTTAACCAAATGTTCAGGGTCCTACGTTGGATATTGTGAAAGATGCAATGACAAATATGACATTATGTGAATTCTCATGGAATTTACAGTCTAGTGGCTGAGAGTCAAAGGGATGAGCCACAGGTGAAGTTAACTGTGATGCAAAGTAGAATGTGATAAGTGAGTCATGAAGCAGGTGTTATATGAGATCCAATGTTAGTGGTGCTTAATCTGTTGGAAAGATCTTCAGATACTAGACATAACTGGAAGGGGAAGTAAAAGGTCATCTAGCACCACCCCTTCATTCTGTAGATGAAGAAAACCAGTCCTGGAAAAGTAGAAAAGATGGCACAAATAATAGAGTGTTTGACTTGAAGTCAGGAAGACCTGAGTTCTCTAAGTCACTTAACTTGTCAGAGCCTCACTTTCCTCATCTGTCACATGGGGATAACAATAGCACCTACCACTCTTTGTTGTAAGGATCAGATGAGATACCATAAGGAAACCATTTCACAAACTTTCAAGTGCTATTTTTAAATTGTTATTTTTGTTGTTATTAATTGACTTATCCACGGTTGAATTGTTGGTAAGTAGCAGATACAAGATTTTAATCCAGGATCCCGCATTTGAAATCTAGTGCTCTTTGCATTATACCACACTAACTCCTATTTAATCATGGGTTATCTACTGCATTTGTCTTTAGGAATAAACATTTCTTCTAATATGTTGCACTCAGTTCTTCCCTGCCCCCTTTATGAAATACCTGGAAGTCATTTTTTTAGAAATACAATTGTAGAAAGGAAAATCCTAATCAGAGACTTGAGATTATTTTTTCTTACTGATTGTATCATCCTTTCCTAAAGCAATAAATAGTTGTGTCATAATCCCTGAATTGAAGAATGTAGCCAAGTGGACTGTGTTCATTTGCTAGAGGGTGGTCCTGACCAGGGCAGCAGCTATTAGAAGGTAATATAGCTTGGAAATCACTCAGGAGAAAAACCATAAGAACCAAAGGAAGCCAGATAAGCTTCATTATCACTTCTCTTCCCCTCCCCACCCCCTTTTCACAATTCCTTTACTTTGGTACTGGCTAAGATGTTTTTGTCTGTATGCATTTTTACCTTCACAGGCAGGAACCCATGATAACTGTAATTTGCAACACGGCATGTTATGAGATGGGCTTTAAATTGCTTTCCTTTCTTTGTTTAGTGGTGTGATCTGCATACTTATTCCTGAAGGAGAGGAGGAACCGAGGTCAAAATATAGGTTTAGTAAGCAGTGGGTCAGAATCAGGAGGAGAGCATGAATTCAAACAGAACTGGAAGACAGGAAGAGGATGTTAGGTTAGCCAACCCATAAACAGAAATTAGGAGGAAGGTAAAAACTGAGGAGAAGGGGTTTTGAATAGAGGAAAGAGTCTTGGAATTGGAGTCCAGTGATATTTTACAAACCATTAGAAGGATTTAATCTTAGTCCTAAAACAAGCATTCACTATCTATAGTATCACAAGCAAACACATTTCTCTCTTCGAGCATCAGTTTTCTTATCTGTAAAGTGAGAATGATGATGTAATTTCAAGGGCTACCTCATAATTGGGGAGAAAGCATTTTTTATACTATAAAATATTAAACATAAACTGATATTGGATTGCTGACCTAGAGTGGGATGAGCAAAGTAAAGAAATGGTTCTTTCTAATAATGTAAAAAACCCAAGATATGGAGAACATTGGCAAACAAATGCACAGTTATCCAATTAAAACCTTTAGGGATAAAGCCTGAGAATTATCTTTTGTTGTTTTTTTGTTTTTCCATTCAAAGACATATTTCAATTAACTAATTATTTTTGTGCCCATATTTTTTGTCATTCTTTTTTATTAATTATTATATTTCTCTTGAAAAGACAGTGGATATACACAGATAGCTTATTGAGGGATAATTCCCATGTTGGTTTCAAGTCTTTTTTTTGCATATTAAAATATGATATATTTAATTTTTGTGTACTGTTTGGTGTTCATGATGTTCCGGGATCAATGTATCTTTTTCTCAAAGGAAATGTTTATGATATAAAGGCATGAGTTTTTTCTATAGTCTACAAGACTTGGGGAGTCTCATAAACACACACATTTTAATTCTAAACTCTTTAGACACATAATCAATACGAGAAATAAACACATGAAGTGATATCAATATTGATTGCAATCATTTTTTTACCTATATATTTAATTAAATTTCTTAGTTATCTGTAAAAAAACTCTAACAGTGATTTTTCTTTTAATTTGAATTTCAAATTTTCTCTCTTCTTCTCCTTCTTCCTCCTTGAGATGGCAAGCAATTTCATCTAGATTATAAATGTACAGACATGTAAAATATATTTCAATATTAACATTGTTGCAAAAGGAAAAAAAAGAAGTTTAAAAAGTATGCTTAGATCTGCATTCATACCCTTCAGTCTTTCTCTGGAAGTGGATAGCATTTTTCATCACAAATCCTTTGGGATTGTAGTGGATTATTGATCTGATCAGACCAGTTAAGTCATTCACAGTTGATGATTGTTCAATATTGCTGTTACAGTGTACAGTGTTCTGGTTCTTCACACTTCACTTTGTATCAGTTTGTTTAAGTCTTCCCAGGTTTTTCTGAAATATATTGCTTGTCATTCCCTATAGCACAAAAGTATTCCATCACAATCATATGCCACAACTTGTTCATCAAATTCCCAACTGATGACCATCTCCTCAATTTCCAAATTTTGCCACCACAAAAAAAAGTTGTTATAAATATTTTTAAACATATAGGTCTTTTTCCTTATTATTTGATCTCCATGGAGTATAGACTCAAAAGTGGTATTACTTGGTCAAAGGGTTGTTGTTTGCCCTTCATGTGTGTGTGTGTGTGGCCAAAACAGAAACAATCATTATTTATATTCACTGTGAGACAATCAGGGCCCAAATAATGACCAGGTGGATTTGAGCTGAGACCTGTTGTTGAGCAATGAATGAGAGTGTGATTTGGGTTTGTCATGGTTCTTAAGAAAGAAATTTATTGTGCTCAGATTGATAGTCCTTTGGACACACTTCCAAATTATTCTAGAGACGTGTTGGATCAGTTCACAAACATACCAACAGTGTATTAATATCTCAATTTTGCACACTCCCTCCAACATTTGTCATTTTTTTAAAATGTCATATTAGTCAATCTGATACCTGTGAAGTGGTACCTCAGGAGTGTTTTAATTCAGATTTCTCTAAACAATAGCGATTTAGAGCATATCTTTATATGATGATAGATAGCTTTGATTTCTTCTTATACCAGCTTCCTATTCTCACTTAGTGGCTTCCTTCCTGGTTAAATTTCTTTCTAGGTCCATAAGTACTGTAGCAGGAATAAATATGCTCAAGTTTACCAAAGATTGCACAAGCTCTAATGGGATCATCTCAGCCTCATTGTTTCCCTTTAGATTAGAATCCCTTCTCTCATTCTGTGAGTAAAACTGCTATTTTTCTGTAAAATGTGCCCCAAGTTGAACATAATATTCTAGACATGCCCTTACCAGGGCAGAAAGCAAGAAAGGTATTTCCTCTCTCGATCAGAATTGCCATGAAAGAGTAGAAGATCTAGAAGAAAGATCCATTTCCAAGACAAGTTGAAACACAATCATGTATGTCTTTTGGACTTGGGAAGGGTTCTATTTGAAAAGATGGGGAAATAGCCTAGTCCTGATCCATCCGACATTTTAAAAGGATCTATATCTCATAAGCCTAACAATGTGGTTACCTCACTGGTCATATTCAGGAGGTAATAAATGAAGGTTTGACATTTAGAAGAATTCCTGATCTCTATCAGAAGGTTGATTAACTCATCATGTCCACCCTTCCCTCTCCCTTTCTCTATTGCCATCCCCAATTCAGTTTTTCCCCTTTGCTCCAGAGCTATTTGTTGAGTCTTCTGAAGTCAAAGTAGACAGAAAGCATCATAATACACAGCAGGAATACTGCCTCTGGATTTAGAGCACCAGGGTGAGTATCCTGAATGTGTCACTTACCACCTGTGCGATATTGAACAAATAATTCCACTTTCCTCAACACTCTTTTCTTTCTCTGTAAGGTGAGGAGACTTGACTAAATTGCCTTCGAAGTTCCCTCCATCTTTAAATCTGTGAGTCTGTGGTATTAAGCACATCCTACACCCCCTTCCCACATATTTAATTTACAATTTAACCTGAATATTTTCTTGGAGCTATCTTCCCAAAACTCTTCCCATGGATCTCAGCCTGACTCTCTACATAGGAAAGGGTATCTCTAAGTCAGCATTGGAGAAGGCGGTGAGATGCTGTATTCTGTTTTTGGAAAAATGGTAAATTTTATCATTTGTTTTTGAGGGCACTTGCATACCTTCAATTAGAATATAATGTCCTTGAAAGCAGGAATTGTTTCATTCCTTGTGTTTGTTCCCAACACTCAACCAGTACCTGGCATATAGTAGGTACTTAATAAATGCTTACTGACTGATGCATAACTGATTCTTCCCCCTTCTTTACCACCACCTCCCACAAACAATAAATTGCCCAGGCCTACTTATACTACCCCCATAATGTCTTACCTTTTGTCTTGAGTCCTGACTTTGAAGTGAGAAGTCTTGGGTTCAAATCCCACAGATTTTGTGGCTCCCTGAATGACTTTGAAAAGTCCTTTCTCCTTGAGTCCATTCCTTTGTATTTCCAATCCATTCTCAACTTACCTGCCAAAAAAGACTGGTCATGTCACTCCCCTACTTACCACTCTACAGTGGCTTTCCCATGCCTCTAGAATGATACATATATAATGTGCCCTTCAAAGTCCTTTACAATCTGGCTCCAGTCTAACTCATCATCCTTGTGCTATTTACCTCTACCTCATGAACACTGTATTCTAATAAAACAGGATGATGAGTTATTCTTTGAAACTGGCATTCCATCTTCTGGCACTGTGTTTAAACAAAACCATCTCAAGGCCTTTAATGTGGTTCCTTCTCATCTCTACATGTTAGAATCCTGACCTTTCTTCAAGTTTCAAGTAACTTCTTTCTGCCAATAGAAACCATTTTTTGATGCCTCTAATTACTGTGTTACTGTGTTCTTCCCTTTAGAGCATGAACTCCTTGAGGACAGGGACCTGTCTTTATCGCTTTTCTGTATCTCTGGCATTTAGTACAGAGCCTGAAACATAGTAGGTACTTAATAAATGATTATCAATGTACTCAGTGATCTTCTTACTTTTTTTTATTATAATTTCCAGTATACACATTTTATCCTTCAAGTAGGGTGCATTTTCAGATCTAATGCTATTTGACTTTTCCCATTGGGTACCCAGCACATTCATAGCACAGTGCCTGGCACTCAGGGGAGATTGACTAGATTTGTGATTTCATTGTTACTGGAAACTTCTGGGAGATGAAATTCTCTCTATCATTGTAGACAAGCACATTTTCTACAGCTAATGATCTCAGAGCATTA
Source organism: Notamacropus eugenii (assembly GCF_028372415.1). Taxonomy (NCBI): domain Eukaryota; kingdom Metazoa; phylum Chordata; class Mammalia; order Diprotodontia; family Macropodidae; genus Notamacropus; species Notamacropus eugenii. The sequence continues at coordinate 691,446,309 of NC_092872.1, forward strand.
CTTAGGCCGCTGAGAGGTTAAGTAATGTGCCCAGGGTTACACAGTCAACATCTGCCTAAGATTGGACTTGAATTCAGGTCTTTCTGACTTCAAGGGCAACTAAGTCAAGCTGATTCTCTCCCAGCACATAATAAATTTTAGTTGTTATAGTAAATAATATTTGATAATTCTATTCCCTTAGGGTGGAGAGACAGTTGATAGCTTAGCTAGCTAAATGTCCATGTAGTAACATATGTAGAGCAGTAGCATAATTTAAGCCATAGATCCTCTTGAAAGTCACCAAAGAAGGCATAGAGGGCTTGTGATGGGAATTGTCAGAGGGTGTACCCACACTGAGAAAAGCATGTTTTTCAAATATTTAAGTAAGTATTTTGGGGGAGGGAGAATAAAAATCTGCCAACAGAGAGCCATAAAATCACAGAATTTTAGAGTTGGAAGTGACTTCAAAGGCATTCTAGGCCAACTTTTTTATTAAAAAAACAAAAACAAAAAACTAGCAAACAAAAGGAACACCCCCTAGAACAAACAAACTTATCTACCCTCTGTTTGAAAGCCTTCACAGAGGAGTAACCAACCTCCATGCTAAAGGTCATCTGTTCTATTCTTGGGCATTTCTAATTGTTACAAAGTTTTCTTCCTTCCTTCCTTCCTTCCTTCCTTCCTTCCTTCCTTCCTTCCTTCCTTCCTTCCTTCCTTCCTTCCTTCCTTCCTTCCTTTTTCCTTCTCTTTTTTCTTCCTTTCTTCCTTTCCAGCTTCCCAGTTCTGGTCCTCTTCTTTGGGCCTAAGCAAAGCTAGTTTCTTCCCTCTATCATATGCCAATGCCTTACAGACTTGAGCACTGCTGTCACGTCCACTCAGATTCTTCTCTTTTCCAGGCTAAACATCCCATTTCTTTTGATCAATCCTTATATCACAATCAAAATATTTTTGACTGAGGTTGCAAATGGGCTAAATCAGCATGATTCATTATGCTTGCAAAGATGAACCCTAATCCAACGTATTTAGCTGGACAAATTTCAAGTCTATCGGGCAAGGTGGCATCCTAAGATGAAGAATGCTATACTTCCAGCGAGAAAATTGTGGAACCGTGTAGTCTCAGGAAATATTGGTAAAGTTTTGTTTGGAAAACATAAGTACTATTAGATCTATGAAAATCGGTAGTTCTTACCATGTTCTGACGAGTTATCTCTGAGTGTTCTCAATTGTTTTTGCATTGTAAACAAAGCCTATAAAAATGAAATCTTGGTGGCCAGTGTATATGGAGGTAACAAGGGATAGATAAGTTAAAAAAAAAAAAAAGGAGTACTTAAGTACACCTTTAATAAGATGGTAGTAGTCTTTTAAGAATAGGGAAGAAAGATCTAAGGATAGGTTGTGGGAGATCATTAAATCCAGGGACCCTGGCAGGTCAGGAAGACTGGTTGGGGGGACAGAAAGGGTCAGGAGGCTTAGGGCCTCTAAGTGATATTCAGTGACATGGAGGGGTTAAAGAATGAAAGGCGAAGGCTCAAAGGCCAAATGGTAAGGGCATAGTTCCAAGAAGAAACAGATGCTCCAGGAAGCTGATATAGCTCAGAGGAAGTTTAAGGCCCTGATCTAAATTATAGATCTCACTATCCTTTCCAGATGTTTTCTTTGCCTTAGCAAACTCATCTGCTGGTGCTATGAGTTTCTCCCATCATCCTAACCCTACTCCTCAAACCCCTCCAGTTAAATTGGTTCAATAGGAGATGCTTGAAATGGAAGCTGGAAGAAGGAAACCACAGGTGGGATGTCTTCCTTCAGCTGCTTCCTGACCAAACAAGATCCCATGATTCCACTTGGAGTATGTTTATGAAGAAATTCACCTCCGGATTATACATACACCTCCTGTCCCAGCCCCTAACACAGAGAATCACATGAACACATACAAAATATATCCATGCATACAAATATGTATACATGCATATATGATATATATTGGCAGCTAGGTGTCATAGTGGATAGAGTGACAGGTCTGGTGTCAGGAAGACTCATTTTCATGAGTTGAAATCCAGCCTGAGACACTGTGTTAAGTTAGTAAGTTACTGGGTAAGTCTCTTAACCATGTCTTCCTCAATTTCCTCATCTGTCAAATGAGCTAGAGAAGGAAATGCCAAACCATTCTGATATCTTTGCCAAAAAAAAGCAAATGGGGTCATGAAGAATCAGACTTGACTGAAAAACTACAGAACAGCTTGATGCAGACATGTACATAGATGCATGGATATGCAGATGTTTTATATACATATATAACACATATGTAAGTATACAGAATGCATGCACACACACAACTGTGTGTTTTATACATGCATACTATATATGTGGATTTATATAAACATACATACTTGCATATACATGTGTACACACATATATAACTGTGTGTATACATATACACACACATACATATATAAATATACATATATTTTTTTTGATTGAGTGCTAGCTTTCAGCAGTTAAGCTTTAATCATTTAAAGCACAGCTTATCCCAGAGCTAAGTGGCCTAAAATACCACAACTTCTGTTGATAGAGATAAATTAATGGGATCTGAGTGTGTATTTGAATCTCAGTTTTAGAGCAAAGACGTCGATGTGGCAGGGGCATGTTTATTTCTGGATCAGTGTTTGTTTACTTCTCGGCAGTAATCAAAGGAAAGCGACCTTGGTGGAGCACACAAGTAACCTTTGCTGCAGCTAGTGACAGGTGAGGATGACTTGTGGAAACCAGCTTTACCTCAAATCTTAGATGCATTACTGCTCAAAATAGTCTCATGTATTTGTTTTGGAGACAGAAAGAAATTATCAGAATGGGACCGTGATGTAGGGTAGAGGGAAGTGAACTTGTAGGCAGGAGATGAGGCAGAGAACCACTTTGAGCTTTAGTTTCCTCATCTGCAAAATAAAGATAACAATAATTGATATTTAAATAAGGCTTTAAAGCTTGCAAAGCACCTTACCTGCATGATATTTATTGGCACCTGTTAGCAGTTCTAAGAGGAAGATACTAATAGTAACAGTCAGAATTTATATTGCAGGTCAAGGTCTGTAAAGTACTTGACATGTGTTATTTCATCTGATATTGACATGAACTTGTGAGGTAGATGTCATTATTGTGCCCAATTACAGATGAAGATACTGAGAGAGAAAATGAAAAGTTCACCCAGGGTCATGCAGCAAGTTAGTGCCATAAGACAGGATTCCAATTTATGTCTTCCTGGTTCCAAGTCTAGCATGGTATCCTCTATACCAACCAGCTGCCATTACAGGTGTCTTATCCTGTATTCAATTCAACTATATTTGATTAAAAATAATTCATGAAGTTCTACTATGACTAAGGTACTGTGCTAGATATAGGTGATTCCCTCAAACATCTTTTACTCTTCTGGAGAGACAGAACACATGTAGAGAGAAATAAAAACCAAGTATTAGGTATGGGATGGAAACAGGAAGGATCAAAAAAGGTGCGTTTGTTGTAAGGAAGCTGGGGATTCTGAGAAGAGGAGGTAAAGGAGAGAAGAATTCTAGGCATGGAGGCTAGAGATGAAGTGTAATGTCTAGAGACCAATATGATTAGAACAGAGAATTAGAATGGAGATCATATTAGAAATGTCTGTAAAGGCAGATGAGAACCATTCTGTGGATGACTTTTTGGGCGATGAGGTGGTACAGTGGATAGATCTCTGGAACTGGAGTTCAAAGCTGGCCTCAGACAATTACCAGCCATGTGATCCTGGCCAAAGCACTTGATCTCTATGGTTTTGAATTTCCTCATCTATAAAATGGGCTCAATAATAGCAGCTACCTTCCTGTTTGTTGAGAGGATCTAATGAGATAATTCTAAAGCACTTGGCACATGGTAAGCACTATATAAATGTCAGCTATTGTTATGGCTTTAAATGGTGCTCTGAGAATTTTATATTTCATCCTAAATAAATGAATGAATGAAAAAATAAAACAATATTTCATGCTTATTGTTTGTCAAACACTGTACTTAGTACTAAGGATACAAATGTAAAGGTGACACAGTCCCATCCTCAAGAAGCTAGAGTGTAAGTTAGGAAGATTGCACATGTATGGCATCACTAACCATAGCACGGAAGGACTGGGAAGTGACAGAGAGGTTCAATTACTCCACAGTGACTTGTTCTTTCCAGGAAGCATGTTAGTTTGGTAGTATTGATCTGGTTACGGAATCTGGAGGAAGAGGTGGGAAGGGGAAGGAGATAGATACATATGTCAGGGAACGATGAATGAAAAGATGAGGACAGTAATGGATACATGGAATATGAAATGTGGTCTTGTTTTCTGGGCAGATCAGTTTTCATGGACTACTTGAGTTTTCCATCAATCTCTTGTCAGTCAAGAAACTCATAAGGTTGGGGATGGAATTAATACCCGAAGGGCCTTAGGTCACTTTTCTAAATATTTGGTTAAATGTTGCTCTTCTAGGCCTGGGGAAGTGAATCAATGTAAGGACTGAGGGCAAGATGACTGCGATGGATAGAACTGGATGACATATAAAAGAGAAAGTATTTTTTTAAATATCAGAATGATATACTGTAAGAATATCAATTTGGCAACTCTGTGGATGATATATTAGAGAGGGGAGAGGTTGAAAATAGGGAATCCATTCAGAACATTGTAATAGTTCAGGTAGGAGATGCTGCTTGAGTAGACAGAAAGTGACAGATGTGAGAGATGACTCATAGGTACAATTCATAATTCTTCACAACTGATTGAAAGTAAGGGTAAGTTGGAGTTAAGGGTGAGAGAATAATTAAAAATAACATCACTATTGTGATCTTGTGAAATTAAAAGGACAGAGGTACACAAATACAATAAGCACAAAGATGGAAGCATAAAAGAGGACCATGATTGGGAGATATGATAATGGATTCCATTTTTGAAAGTGAGTTTCAGAGGCCTATAGGGCACTCAAGTCTGTGAAATGGGCCTAGATTATGAGAGAGATTATAGATGGAAATACATCATATTATATAATTTCCTGTCTGACTCGTGGTGACCCCGTGTGTTGTTTGTTTTTTGGAGTTTTTTTTGGCAAAAACACTGGATAGGTTTGCCATTTACTTTCCTAGCTCATTTTATAGATGAAAAAGCTAAGGCAAATAGGGTTAGGTGACTTGGTCAAGGTCACACAGCTAGTAAGTGTTTAAGGTGATATTAGAAATAGATAGGCCCAACACTCTATCTGCTGTATCACCTAGCTGCCCCAATAATATCATTATATACATGTGTGTATGTAAATATATATGCATATATACATATACGTATATTTATTTCATCAGTACATGTGCATGTGTATGCATACACATGTATGTAATGTATATACAGGTATACATATACATCCATGTAAACACGTATCCCCTGGGAAGTGCTAAGATCACAACGGAAGAGATGGAAGACAGAAGAGGGTAAATGACCATTGTTCCCATTTTGTAGAGGAACAAAGGGAAGCTTGCTTAAGTGACTGACCCATGACCACAGAGCTAGGGTCAGATGCAGGATTTGACATCCAATCTCTCTGACTAGGAGCCCAGAATTATAAAGTATGGGGAACACTATCAGCTCTATCAACTAAACATTAGAGTCATGAACAATTATTATTGCTATCAGTAATAACTTCAAAACTAATAATATGGGTCCTGATTGTGACCCTTTCACCTCTGAATGAATCAGGATTGCCTGAGGTGGCATCCTGCTAGTTCTCTTTGGGTGTGCTCAACTGTTTTCTCATCCAGTGAGTTAAACCCTTCATAATTTTTTGACCGAGAATGTAGACCTTTAGTGAAAAGGCCAGAAATCCATTTCCCTGAACCCATTAGACTCAACACATAAACGAGGTGCAGAAGAATTCAGATCATCATTCCTGGGACGAGACCATCGCAGTAACTGAGAGACAACAGGACCTCTTTGATAAATCCAGACCGTTTTAGAATTCCATGGTGGTGCAAGAGTCACAGTATAACTAATGCTTTAATACATTCCATAATTTCTGGAATTGCAGAACCTTAGAGCTGGAAGGGACCTTGGGCACTGCTGAGTCCCACAACTGTTAAAAAAAAAATTGTTAAATGTATAAGGCATTGTGTTAAGGAGGAAATGAGCCAAGTGTTCACCTAACTTTTTGGAGTGAGAGAAGTCACACTACTTTTGGAGATGTCAGTCCTGTGTGTATACATCTTTATTTGCTAGAGAACTTTTTTCTTATATTAAGCATAATTTACATGAGTGCAAGTTCCATTCATTGATTATAATTTTATCCTTTGGGACAGAGCAGAATAAGGCTCTTCCTTCTTTCTCATTCTCATGGCCATCCTTAAATACTTCAAGGAAGCTAGTATGTCATCCCTAGCTCTTTGCTTCTCCAGGCAGAACAGAATGTCAAGACCAGAAGGAACTACTGATAGTAGTCTAATCTCTCTCTCTCTCTCTCTCTCTCTCTCTCTCTCTCTCTCTCTCTCTCTCTCTCTCTCTCTCTCTCTCATTCTCTCTCTTTCTCTCTGTCTCTGTCTTTCTCTGTCTCTGTCTCTGTCTTTGTCTCTCTCTCTCTCTGTGTCTCTCTCTGTCTAGATTTCGCTTGTCCTCAACTTTCCATTCATTTACTCATTCACTTAGTTGTCATTCATGTCATACTGGAAAGACAGATCTTGGTGCTATGAGAATATGAGGGAAAAAATTGTGGTCCCTTTCCTCAGAGAATTTAAATTTCATCTTGGAGACATGAGTTTCACTCATGAGACAAACATGACATAAACATAAGGACTGGAAAGTGCTTTCATATGTGCTACATTGGGTAGTGTTTTACGTCATTATCTCATTTGATAAGATGGACTATTGAGGAATGGAAGGGACTCTTGGTTCTTGAAAACTCTACTAATAAAGTAAAGCCCAGGTGGCTGTATCAAACTAGAATGTCATTAATGGAGAATGGAGTGTCTGTTTTCTTAAGGACAACCTAATTTTGAAGAAACTCCACCCGAGAGGTTTGGCCACCAGATGATTAAAAAAAAAATTTAGACTAGAAGACTATTATACTAAATCATAGGGTTATGATTTCTTTATATGGAGGGAGTGGTGATAACCACAAAATCCTGGGTTTTTTGAAAACTAAAATACAGACTTTTTCACAACTACCCCATGAGTATCCATCATGAAAACAAAATATTACACTTTGCAAATAAGGAAACTGGGGCTGAAAAATGTGTAGTGATGGTGCATGTATATCTATTACACTCTGTCTATTATACTCATAAACCGTAATGAGGAATCAGAATGAATGAGTTTGGAGAGAGTGAAGGTAACTTTCTGGGAGGAGATAATTTTGAATCTAGTCCTAAGGCAGCTGAAGGATAGATAATGATAGAACAGAATATAAGTGGTGGTATAAGCAGTGGACAACGGCATTATTAAACACCCAGATAAGATATGTGAATGAGGCATCGACTTGCCTGCCTGGACACAAGAGTCCAAGTTCTAAAGAGCAATGAAAGGCAAAGTTAGATAGAGCATAGAGGGGCTTTCCAGAGTTTCAAGATGCTATTTTAAAAGGGTGCACATTTTGTTTAATACATTTTCATTCAAAACTGGTGATTGGAGCTTGTTTAGAGTCAACCTCTGTGACTAAACTTCATATCTAGTTGTCATGACAACTGTGTATTGAGACAATTAGATGTTAATCTCTATGTTTTGAAAGGCTGATCATGTCTGGAGCAAGCTTTGCATGTAGGATGCACTGGGAAGGCCAAACAGACAACTACCAACTGGAACTCTGACAACCAAGATCTATTTTTGAAGCTGAGTCGAGACTAGTTCAGGGAGATATACAGGTGTTGTCAATTTTGCTATCCCATTTACTATCCCATTCCAATGGAAGGTATTTTTCGGGTCAATCATATGGATGTGTGTGTACATATATATATGTGTATACACACACATACATATATATGTTACATATAACATATACATGTACATATATGTTCACACACATTTGTATTTATATATACATATACACATATATACACATAGGCATATACACATATACACATATGCACATAGATATACACATATATACATGTGTATATGTATATTGTATATGTATACATATTTACACAGATATATAATATACACAGATATATACATACACATATATGTGTATTTACATGTATGTGTGTATATGTCTCTGTGTGCATACATATGCTCCTCTATGTATATGTGTGTATGTATATGTATATAAATATATATCCATCTTTCTGTCTGTTTTCATACACACACAGACACACACAGAAACATACATATGCACACAAAATTTTAGAGTTGTAAGTACCCTAAGATCTAATGGGCTACCTAGTCAAAGATGTATCTACACAAAATTAATCTTTACAGCATTTCCAATATAATTCAATAAGAACTGATTAATTCACTATTATATAGTTAGCATTTATTTAGCACTTAAGGTTTGCTAAAGTGTTTTACAGATATCGGATCCTCAGAAGAACTTTGGGAGGTGGGTGTTACTATTATCCCAATATGATAATAACTGAGATAGGTGTGGAGGGTATGAAGATTAAAGCAAAATAACCCAGGCCCTCAAGAAGCTTATATTCTATTTGGGGTAAACAACATGTACATTGATATACATACACACACACACGTGTGTGTGTGTGTAATAAAGAAATATCACATAGGGTGCTGACCCTTTCTTATATTAACATTTTATTTGCTGAAGGAGAAACAAAGAAAAGTGAGAAAAGCAGCTTGAAATAGGTCTGATGATCTGAGAGGAAACTTCCCCTTAGATAATGATTCTGAAGCAGCAGAACATTATCCTCAGTAACAGCCACAGTGTGTGAGGACTGTTTCTGATGAACTTAGCCCCTCACAGCAATGCAAGGACCCAAAACATTTCCAAAGGACTTGAAGCAAAATGTTATCCACATCCAGAGAAAGAACTATGGAATCGGAATGCAGAATGAAGCAGAATATTTTCTCTTGTGTTATGTTTTGTTTTGTTTTCTCTCATGGTTTCTCGCATTTGTTTTAATTCTTTTATGGAACATGACTAATGTGAAAATGTGTTTAATAAGAAAGTATGTGTAGAACCCATATAAGATCACAGGATGTCTTGGGGAGGTGGTGGGAGGAAGAAGGGGGAGAAAATTTAAAACATATGAAAGTGATTGTTGAAAACTGAAAACAAATAAATTACTTTAAAAAAGAAAGTGGTTCTGAAAATAACCGTTTGAAAGCAGCTTAAAGTAAAAGGATTGACTGGCAGTGGCAGTAGTGCATTGTGGTTCATGACATATTTAAATGTGTTGTTTTTGTTAGTGTGCTGTAGGTCATAGATGAGAAACTATAAATCGAAGAACTAACTGCGGACTCTGAGAAAATGCATGTATTCTCTGTGCCACACTTTGTAGAACAGTGGGTTTAGACTTCAAGATGGGCCCCTACTCATCAAGAAACCCTGATTTAAAGCATTAGAATCTCAGCTTGTAAGCTCAGGAGGGCTCGGAATAAAGCAGCAATAAAAGTCACATAAGACAATGAGATTCTTGACGGAAGCTGAAATATCAGAAGCCAAGACACAGAACGCAGAACCTAGAAGGAAAAAAATACCAGCTGCTCATCGTTAGGTCAAGACTGAGAAAAAAAAAAAATTTTTTTTCAACTTTTTTTTTTTTTTTGCTAGGAGCTATGTTGATTGGAGGAGAGATGTTGCTTTTCTGGGAGTCGATTGGCCAAATATCTTTTGTTTATCATCTACACCTCCTCCAGAGAAAGAAAAATCTCCGAGGAAGGGCCAACTATGTTACATTAACTCTTCTTTACTGCTTAAGAAAGGGGTGGTAAAAGAGGTAAAGACTTCATAACTATTTTGGAGGAGGCAACACTGATTGTAGGAGAGGCATTGTGAATGGACACTCACTGGAAAAAAACAAACAAACAAAAAAACACAACTGACCTGTACTGTTTTTCAGTGTACAGTTAAGGGGGAAGCAGAAGAGGAAGACCCAAGTTTAGAGCTACTATTACACTTAAAGGGTAAAAATAAAGGCTTCATATATGTATATATATATATATATAATATATGACATACATATATATTATATGTATGTCTATATGTATATAGACATATAGACATACATATAGACATATATACATATAGATGTATATATATATACACATATATATGGGGACAGAGAGAGAGAGAGAGAGAAAATGTACGTAGTACATTCTTTTTCCAAACGTGACTCCACACTAAAAAAGCCTAGTACTGTATCACTAGCCCAAGAGTAACAACAACAAAAAAAAAACCAACAAACAACAATAGAAAAAAAAAAATCTTTATCCAACAGTAGTGATGAGGACAGAAGTTGGGTGATTTGTCATGCATACTGTTTCATAAAGAAACCAAGTATATGAACTCCAGCCCAGAATTATGAGTTGCCTTGAGCAAATGAGTTTCTCCTTCCCTAGTCTAATCCTTCTTCTCTTTAACATCTTGAAGAGAAGGGAAGGGGAAATCACTACCACCTAAACCATCTATTTCTTCTTTTGGATGATTCTGTTAAGGAGTTTCCCCCTTTCCCCTTCATATCGAACTTAAAATCACATTTTTCCTTCTTCATTCCATTGCTCTCAGCTCTGTTTTCTGGGGCAGAGTAAAATATGTTTAATGTCTCCTTTTTATGATAAACCCTCCAAGTTTTTGAAAACATCTATCATGCTCCATGTACATTTTCTTTTCTTCAGGCTATTCACCCACTCTCTGTAAAGCATATAAAGACTCTTCCTCCTTCTACAATGCTCCACACCTTATCAAAGTCATTTCTAAAATGCAAAACATAGCACTTTGCATCTGGTTGGAACAGGGTAAAAACACAGTTCACTAGCATGTGTCTTTCTCTGAGTGCATTATATATTATATTTTCAAGATGATTCTAGTTACTTTTTTCATTGTCCTTGGCTCCTGACATGATTTAAAATAAGTAACTTCAAATGCTGGAAACAATTGTTAATGTTCCATTTCATGTTTATTTTTTATTATAGTAATAGTAAATTCTTTTGGTTGGAAATAAAGTGTATTATTTCAGCGGGTAGTGTAATTGAGAGAAACATATAGATCTTTCAGATCCATGGAGAAGCAGTGAAATACAGGGGGGAAAGGTGCTTGTAATCAGCGGATCTAGGTTCACATTCTTATTATCTGAATGATTATTGGGAAATCATTGAGTTTTTCTGATCCTCAGTTTATTAATAGGTTTGTTGTAAATTCTTATTTCCAACAATAAAACTCTATTGATATGTGACTTATAAACAAAGATGAATAGAAATTATGTTTAAAGGAACTATACATAGCAAAGCAATATCAACATTAAACATATTTTGTAAATAACAGAATGTAATAAACAGATGCTAAACATCTGAATTTACAAAAATAAAAAATAAAACAAAACAGCAATACAATACAAGTAGGAACCTTTAATGACCCTCTCTCTGAGTCGGATATATCTAAAAGATGAATTAAAAAAAAAGAAAATAAAGAATGAAACAAATTACTGGAGGATTTTATTTTATAGATCTTTCAGAATCAGATCATTAAAGAATATTCTTATTTTTCAATACTACATGACACATTCACAAGCTATGTATTAGAACAGAGAGAAATTGCAAATAAATGTGAAAAGACAAAAATGTTAAACATATCTTTCACAAATCACATCATTCCAATGATAATTAAATCAAGAATTAATTAAAACACGATAAAAAAAAAAACCTATAGGGAAACTTAAAGAAATGCTAAAGAACAGGTTGGTCAATAAATAAATTACAGAAACAATTAATAATTATGGAAGGACAATGATAAAGACACAACAACATGTCAAAATTTCTGAGATGCAAGAGAAGCAGTTCTTAGTGTGGGAAGATATATACTAACACAATTGAAAATGACATAACAAACTGAATACATATCTTAAAATTATTATGGACCTCCACTATTTCAAAATCATTCTTTTCTAGCCTTTGTAGGACTTTTAATACAGGAAACCCAAAGCACAGTTGCAAACCCGCTTATGAGCCTGTTTTTGGCAGCCTGTTCTGTTTTTGTTCAGTTTTTGGGGGTGAGATACTGATTTGTCTACTAAGACACTCCACAGATTTAGGGTATGCTTTTTTTGTCTAATAATAACCCTTCAAATAAGAACCAGAATGATCAGGATGATACCTTCTTTGCTTTGATGTATGACCTAGAAGAACTATCTTTAAATTCCCTTCCAAAAGGTTGATGTTTATGAGTCTTTTTTCAATATAGGATATAAAAGGATTTGTCAAACCTGCTGTGATCTCAGTAATGCAGAAAAACTGCAGCCATAGTGAGAAGCCTAGTCCAATCCTCCTCACAAATACAGCTATGCTCTTTCTGCCATGCTGATCTTGACAGCCAAAAAACATCTTCACTTTCTTTGGCTTGTGTGCATTTTTTTTTCTCTGAAGAGAGGGGTGTGGAGTGTGGGGACTAGAAGTATTGCTTCTCTTCTGCATTTTTTTGTGTTCATAACAGAGTGGTTAAAAATGTGATTTTCTTTTGTTTTATTTTCTGTTATTTTGATTTGTGTGTTCTTGCCTGTTCCTTCAATCTCATCAGTTGTTGGATCTTTATATCAGAAATATTAGGAGTATTAAATTGGTATTTTTCTCAAGTTGTACCTGGCTATCTCATTGTACAAAATGGTGAAGAACAGAGATATAGAATGTTAGAAGTGGAAGAGAATTCAGAACATGGAATGTTAGCATATACAGCATTAACTATTAGAACTGAGAGTACACTTATAAAATGCTTCAATAGTGAGCATAGAAAGTTAGAGCTGAGAGGGTACTTAGAATATATTTTAGAACTACAAGAGAACTTGGAACCTATAACATTAGAAAATGGAACATAGAGTTGACAGTGCACTTAGAGAAAATGTTAGAATATTGAGCATAAAATGCTTATACATGTATACATACTTTTTCATAAACATACATATACATACATATACATGAATATGCATATACACATACACATATATACACATCCATATACAGGCATGCGTGCATTATATATATAATAGAATGTTAGCACTGAAAAGGTTTTTAGAACAGAATGTTAGAACAGAATTTATAATATTAGAACTGGAAGGATTATAATTCCATTTAGCCCAACGCTCTCCTTTTGCAAACGGTCAAACTGGAGCCCTGACAGTAGAGGTCACTTGCCCAATGTCATGTAACTAATTTCTGGCACAGTTGAGGATCAGACCCAGGACATGCTGACTCCCAATTCTAACCCTTATTGCCTTCCCTGGTAACCTATACAGTTTATAACATAAAATTGTCCAATGTGTATATATAGATATCATTTATCCTGAGTATTGTAATCATATATGGAATATTTTATTTTATGTTATACTGTTTAAGAGATTCCTGGATGAGAGGTTTATTGGGGTGTATTCAGAGGGTCTATGGAATCATAAGGAAATGGCCAGATTGCATTTCATTATTGGTTTATCTAAATACAAGAAAAGATGCAAATCAAGTCAAAATGAAGCCTCTCATGGACTTGTTGACATGTGGATGGTCTTTAAATCTTGCCCTGAATGAAGGTAGTAAAGTTCAGTGTAAAAAATACTGCCTCTGTAAATCCTCCCTTGATAGCTGAAACTTATGTGATCCTGGCAAATCATTTACCATCTCTGGCTTCAGTTTACTTATCTACAGAATGAGAAAACTGGATTCCATAATCTCTGAGGTCCTTCCCAGCTCTAACGCTACTACCCTATGAATTCAAATCTTGAAATGACAAGATTGTTTCTGGCCTCACAGAAAACATGTGTCTAACTCGGTCTATGGGATTTCACCCATGTCACAATCTCACTGCTGCCAGAGCCACACTTTGAGTTCCAACTGTTTCCAACTTTAGATCTATGAATCCTCTGCCTATGTACATATAAGGAATAGAAATTCTCATTCATTCTTGTTCTGGCAATGTTCTCACATGGGTTTCCCCCCACCCCTTTTCTTAGAATAACTGCATGTTTTAGTTATTTTTCATGCAGTGGAAGAAAGATAGGGTAATGTAGAGGGAACACCGATCACAGGAGATCTTTAAGTTTGAAACTGAGCTCTGCTATTCATTCACTGTGGTTATTTTGGTAAGGCATTTCCTAGCTGTAAGGGACTTCAGAAGTAATTTAGCCTTATCTACACCTGAATTGTCATTATCTGTATAGTAACCTTGACAAGGGGCAACTGTAGTTTGTTTAGAGGCTGGATCCTTTGCTTGAAAATCTCCAAGTATGAGGAAGTCATTCCAACCCAAAGTCTCATATTCTAATTCTGGATAAATCAAATTGTCTAGGCAAAAGAAAACTGGCCCCTGCAATTTCTACCCATTGCTCCTCATTCTATCTAGTGTAAACAAGTAGAACAAATCTGAATTTCCCTATTCTTTGACAGTTAACATCAATCATTGTTTCGCAGTCTCTTCTCTTTTCCAGAATAATGATCCTATGTGCTTTCAACTAATCCCCTTGTGGTGTAATCTCCAGTTTTCTGGGCTTCTCTTTTGTCATCTGTATTGAGGAGTGGAAGGTAGGGCGAGTTAGACTAAATACTTTCATTCAGATCTGTGATCATGAGATTCAATAGCCTATAAAATAAAAGTTATGGATTCTGTGATTTATGGATTCTAAGATTTCTTTTACCTGTAACATACCATATTTTTCATTTTATTTTGAGTCATATTCCAGGTAATTGGTTTATGGCCATGAGTAATAAGAGAGATGCAAGTATAAATGTGAGGTGGTTTCTAATATGATCTTAGAAAAGAGTAATGTCCTTTCAATGGGCCCCCTCAAAAGACCCCAAGAGCCAACCTCTAGGTCGCAAATTTCCATGGCCAACTAGGAGGACTCAGAAAGTCCATGGGTATGGAGTGATCCATGGGATCATTGATTTAGGGCTAGGAGATATCCTAGAGGCTATCTAATCCATCTTATTTAACAGGTGAAGACTGGAGGTCAAGGGACTTGCCCAAGGTAATACAAGTAATAAATGGTAGAGGAAACATTTGCACTGATGACTGGCTTGACTTCCTATATTCTTTCCACTACATAATGTTGAGTTAATGCCTCTAGCTTATATCTACATATAAAGTTCCAGAGTTTTTATAACATTTAAAATACTCCAGAGAGGGAACTAGGAAGTCTGAGATCTAGTCTCTGATCTGCCCACTGGTTGGCTATGAGATTGGTTGTGAATCATTTCATGTTTCTGGGCCTCAGCTACACACTGAGAGGGTTAGATTACATGTTCTTCTTTAAGGCTGCTATCTGCTCAAAATCTTGTGATGCTCAAAGGGGCTTATCCTTGTCCTCAGGGAGTCAAACCAGGGGCATTGAAAAGAAGTTCAAGAAAGATGATATTCACTTGCTTTAAGGAAAAGTTCCCCAACCCCAAAAGCTTAATAAGAGAATTTGAATAAGTTACTTCAAACAGGCAGTAAGTTCACTCTCACCAGACATTTTTTTTGTTTTGTTTTGATTTTTTTTTTCTAAAAGAGTCTGGCTGACCACTTGCCTAGTATGGTTCAAAGGGTATTTTAAGAATAGTGTCAGAATTGCTTAACTAAGAAAGAACTGAGCCTGGTGGGGAAAAAATAAATACTCAGGCAATTGAAAATGAACTACGTTGAACCACACTGGGAATAAAAAAGATTAAAAAAAATAAAAAGAAAGGAAAGGACCATGGCTCAGAGTAGACAGTTTGACAGGAACAGATTATGACAGAGAAAGCAGAAAGACTCAACTCTAGGCTAAATATCTCTAGCTCCTTTAATTGTCACTGGACATTCCCCTCTCCCCCTCCTAAACCATAGTTGGACGTGATATCTGGTGGGATATTTGATTGTTTTCCTAATTCCATGAACAAACAGACCATATTTCCAAGGTGACTTCAAAATCTCACCTATTTTCTTTTCTCAAAAGCTGCTTCTGACACATGAAATCCTCTCTTTTTCCCTCCCTTTCTTCCAGTTCTCTCCTCTCTCTGTCATCGTCTCTGTCTGTTTCTCTCTGTGTCTCTGTCTCTGTCTTTGTCTCTGTCTCTGTGTCTCTCTGTCTCTCTCTCTGTCTCTCTCTGTCTCTCTGTCTCTCTCTCTCTCTCTCTCTCTCTCTCACACACACACACACACACACACACACACACACACACACACACACACACACACACACACACTTTCTGCAGCTTAGAATCTTTAACTGCCTTCAAGGTTCAACTCAGGTGCTATTTTCTAAAATGTCTTTCGTGTTCCTCCCAGTTATTAGTGTTCAGTCTCCCAATTCCTTTGTGTATACTTAGTGTTTCTTTGTCTGTGTCTATGTTAATCCCAATAGTAGAATGTAAGTTTCTTGATGGTAGGAGCTGTTGCATTTTTTAACCCCTCCCTAACCAGGGCTTAACACATTAGCACAATGATAACAAATACTTACAGAATCCTTATTTCAGACAATGTTTGGGTTATAATCCTAGATGATATCTTAGACCCATTCAGGCTCTGTGTCTGGTGAATTTTATGACTGTACTATTCTGATTCTCAAACCTCTGAGTTTTATTGTAATTCTTATTGTACATGATTTCATAATCCCTACTTTCTCTTCCCCATTCTTGAAGTGGGGTGGAGGGTAGAAGGGTACCATATATGCTTCCCTGTAGCTCTAGTTACCAAGGTCAAAAATGCCTGAATTCAAGGCAAAATCATGTCTAGTGAGAACTGGACAGCAATGACTAAATACCATATTACTCCAACAAAGGAAACTATCAGAGTTAATGGACATGTTTTACACATCACAATCAGACTTAATAACAATAACATTGTGTTTTGATATAGTACTCCTTCCATCGAGTTCAAAGCAGGGAAAGTAAAACCAACATCATGATTTAAAAAGGTAAAACAAAATTAAATGAAATTCAATTAATTTCATTCATTCATGTACGGAATTAATACCCATTTGACATAAAGCTTAAATGTTTATGATATGGAACTTTCCCAATGCCACATCAATCAGCTTTCTCATGAAATTATCAGGGTAGTAAACAATGTCATTAATGGAATGACAAGAAAAGTAGCAGGGAAGGAAGGGCTCTTTAAGTGTGAATCAAATGGTAAGGATCAAGGAAGGACTGGCTTCATTTTCCCTGTGCAATGGAGTGTTCTAGGTAGCCAAAAATGTGGTGAGAAAAGCACTGGGTCTAGGGTCAGTCAGAGACTTAGGTTGTGTTCTTTCCTAGTATTGGGACACTGAATAAGTAGAAGCTTCATCACTCTGAGACTATAGAGATAGTAATACTCAACAGAGGGATTATTGAGAGGACAAAACAAATTTATGTTTGCAAAGCCCTCTGGGAGAATGTTCAGCTCCATAGAAAGATGGGTTATTATAATTATTCAAGACACTGTTGCTCTGCCTATTGATTAGAGAAAGTCCAATATCATCCAACATTTATAAAGCACTTTAAAGTTAGCGAAGTATTTTATTTGCATTTTCTTTCATTACTATCAGGACAATTCTGCAAGGGCTATATCTTCTCCAAATTTACAAATTAGGAATTCAATCTGAGAGAAGTTAAGGGACTTGCTCAGGGTCACACAGATGGTAAGCATGTTAGAGGTAGGCTTTGAACTCATAACAGAGGCAGATTCTAATTCCGATACTCCTGAATTTGAGTCTAGGACTTTTTCAGATATGCTACTTAATGAATTCAGTGACTTCCCATATCTCTTATCTGACCAATTTCCCCCTTTTTGGGGGTGTCCCTTCAGGGGCTTTCATGTTGCTCCCTGCAATACTTTGTCAATTCAACCCACATTCATTGAGGACCTACTGTGTTCATGGCTTTGAAGGACACAAAGATTATTGACCTCAGAGACCTCATAATTTTAAGGATGGTAGCTTATGTACACACCGATATTTCAAAAGATTTTCATTTTCATCATTGCTTCTTTCAACAAGTTATCTAATGAGCTCTTCCTTGCCTTGGTAAGTCTTCAAGAATTATGGTTAGCCACTATCTAGTGGCTAACTTTCTGGAACTGTACATCAATAATTATGCTATAAGGCAAAATGTGATAAGGATAATGGGGGGAACAAATGAAGGGTCAAATGAGTCTTGAGGGGGAATTTATCACTTCCAGATGGGGAGGTGAGGAAAATGTTCACAAGAGAGCTGCCAATTGAAAGAGAGCTTGAAGAAGCTATAAAAAGTCTACTTTGGCCAAAAAAGGAAAAATGAAGAGAGGGAATTCAGAAGGTGTAGGAGTAAAACAAAATGTCTTTCCTCTGTCTCTCCTTCCCCCACCTCCTGCAAAAAAAAAAAAAATAGAATTTTGGAGAAAATTGAAATATGTTTAATTCTTATGTTTGTGGCCTCTTTTATAGTTCTAAAAACACTCTTTTAGAATGTAAAAATGCATCATGAATGACTTGGTTTGTTCATAAAATTACCATATTTGCTATGTGAAATTAAAAGTGGAATTTATTTAGGCAATAAAGCCAAGTTTATACATTTATGTTATATCACAAATTTACTTTAGTGGGACAACAGAAACTTAAAACATCTAAAGTCCTCTTCTCATTCCTCCAAGAGGCAATATAGTATTTTGGTACCCTTAGGAACCATCTAATCCCCCTTCATTTTACAGTTGGAGAAATTGAAGCCTGGAGAGATTAAGTGATTGCCCAAGGTCACACAGATAGCAGACCTTGGATTCCAGTGCTTAGCATGGTATCTGGCATGTAGGAAGCACTTAATAAATATTAATTGACCGATGGATTCAAATCCCAGTCCTTGGAATCTAAATTATCTTTATTTCCAATATTCCATGCCAGAAAGGTACAAAGTCAAATGGGTCTTATTGAAATATAACAATGACTATGGATCCTGACAATGAGCTATTATTATCCAAGGGGAAGCATTGTTGAACTTAGAGACTCCATGGTTATTCAGATAAAATCCTGATGTGGTGGGTCTAGCCATTTTCATGTCAGGTTCCTCTTCCTTCCTGATCCCCAACTCTGCCCCTCCTCTAGAACACCCTCCACCCCCACTTCTGGCATCTGCCACTCTGGAAAGTTTCTAGTTTCCATTGGCACATATTTGCCCATAACATTACAGGTGGGAAACCAATTCCATGAATCTGAGTAAGATCCCCCTATTTTGCATGACCAAATTGCTTTGTTCTGTGGGACACTGAAGGCACAATGGTATAAAATGTGACAAGAGTCTGACATAAACTGGATCTTGAATCCAGACTGTCTTCTCCTATCACCATCAAAAGTCTTCCTCCTCCTTATGGTCATCCTTGTCTTCCTCCTCCTCCTTGATTAGGACCCTCATTTATGAAGTCCAGACTTCCCAGATGTCCTGTTGCATCAATAGATCTGGTTATATCCTTGAATCATGGAATCATTGGTTCAGAGCTTAAAGATGACTCTGAGGCTATATATTCCAACTCTCCCTAGTTTACAGAGGAGGAAGTGAAGTTTTTGGACCAAGATTATATGATGATTTACAACATGGGTGGTATTTTAGCCAAGATATTCTGATTCCAGAGTCAATGTTCTTTTACCTCTACCTTCTTGTCCTTGATAAGTCTCCTGGTCTTCTTTTCTCACCTTCCATTTAATCATTTTCAGCTATGTCTAACTCTTCATGACTCCACTTGGCATTTTCTTGGCAAAGATACTGAAATGGTTTACCATTTTCTTTTATGGCTCATTTTACATATGAGGAAATTAAGACAAACTAGGTTAAATGACTTGCCTAGGGTCACACAGCTAATAAGTGTCTGAGGCCAGATTTGAACTCAGGAAAATGAGTCATCCTGATTCCAGACTAGACACTCTATCCACTGTATCACTTAACTGTCCAGGGTCCCCCAAAATAAGTACTTTCTGTGTCTGGCAAAGTGAAAATATAATTAAGGACCACTTTTTTCACCATTAGCTCAGTCTGTCTCTTTTGTATTCGTATATAATAGAGTAAGAAAGACTCCTTTCCAAACGTTTGGCCATAAGAATATTTTCAACCATAGGAACACAAGAAGAACAGATCCTGAGAGTTAGATGATCTTTGTTCTGTATTTGGGGAAAGGATAACAATTATAGATAATATAGATAAAATTATGAATGCTCAACATATTAATCTATGTTGTTGCTTGTAGAAATAATTTACAGCATCAAAGAATTTTAAATTTAGAAGGAAACTCCACTACAGTCTAATCGAATCCATAATGAGTGAGAAATAACTACTTTGACATCCAGCACATGTGGTTATCTAGCTTCTGCCTGAATACATCTAAGAAGTCTGAACCCATATCCCTCAAGGAAAACAATTTCTGGATTACTTTAAATCCATCATCTTCTCTACTTAGAATGTAAGGTCTCTGAAGACAAGGAATCTTTACCATTTCATATTTTTACTTCCAGTTCTTACCACAGTGTCCGGGGCCCAGTAAGCACTTAATCAATCTTTGCCAACTGACACATCAAGAGTCCATTTGATTCTTTGTCATTTAGACCTATTTCTCTTGGTTCTACCCTCTAGGGCCAAATAGAACAAGGTCACTACCTCAACATGCCAGGACTTCAAATATTTGAAGACAACTATCATATCCTTTCTGACTCTTCCCTCGGTTAAATATCCAAAATTCCTTTAACAGATCTTCATGTGGCGCAGACTTAAAAGCTTTTCATTATCCTGTTTGCCCTGTTCTGGACACTTTCCAGCTTATCAAAGTTCTACTTAAATGATGATATCCAGTAGTAAATACATTGCTCCAGATGTGATCTGATGAAGGCAAAGAGTGTAATGAAACCATCACTTCCTTTTTCCCGGAAGTGAAGTCTCTTTTAATGTGACTCAAGATTAATAGACGTTGATCAAATTTTTACTGTGTATAAGTGTACAAGGACTAATGATACAGAGACAAAATGGAAAGGAGCTCTTGCCTTCAGGGAGCTTAAAGTGTACCGCTGGAGAATTTCAATGCAATGAATTTTGAGAAGTCTTTCCTTATTTTGTAGGAAGAAGGTAAAAACTTAAGGCCAGAAAAAAACACTCACATTATAGGTAGTAAAACAAAGAAATATATCTTTGGGGCAAGCTGTTGTGTTCCTTCATCATGCCAAAGTGACCCAGAAAAGAGCAGCAGAGGAACAAAAGAGAAAAAATACACAAAACTTATTCAATGTTCTTTTCACCACAAGGAATTTCATCTAAAAATAGTCCATGCTGCCAGTTCTGTGGGGCTTTGCAAATAAGAAGCCTTTTTTTCCCCAGAAAAAACAAATGGTCATAATCATAATAGCACCTATTTTTACATCTCTGCAAGATATCCACAGTGCCTTGCTCACAAGACCCCTCCATTTGAGCTTGTGCACATATAATCATTCCCATTTTACAGAGAAGGACACTGATATTCAAGAAATCAGATTTTTTTTTTCTTTTTGAGCTCTCACCATCTAGGCTCGTGCCTCTTTTACTGTTGTTTGTTTCTTCATTTTTTACTTTCTTATCTTTTCAGATAAGATTTTCTTTTTTTCAGAAATTGTCAGATTGCCTAAAAGAGAAGCTTGTACTTGATTCAAGAGTAACTTGCTATCGCCATAACAATAACTAGTATTTCTTCAAGGCTCAAAGTTTTCAAAGACCTTGATATCCATTATTTCATTTGAACCTCAAAATAAATCCTGTGAAAATGATAATACAAGCATTATCATTCCTCATTTGAGAGATGTGGAAACTGAGGCTCATAGTTGTTGGGCTTCTTGCCCACAGAACTATATGCAAGGTATACAGTGCCAGAGGAAGTAAAGGAACTCAAATCTCCAGCTTGAATACTGTATACATGATGCCAAGCTGTCTACCAAGATGAGATGATGGACAGAGTCTGACTCTGGAAGTAACCTAATCTGGATGCAAATATTACATAACCAGGTAGGTTTAACTCCTTGGAGCCTCTATTGCTTCATCAGTGAAATAAGATTATTGACTTAAATGGTTTTCAAGTTCTCTTTACGTTCTACTTTCTAGATCTCTTCCACTCAGTTCATGAACATTTGTATGACAAGCAAAGTAGGATTTTTTGCTTTTTGTTTTAGTATAATCAATGTGTTTATACTAATACTATACTAATTGAATGTGATTAAGAGGATCTTTCCCACCCATTGTGAGCCTGGGAAGATCTGTAAGAAGGTTCAAGCCTTTTGTTAATAAGACTCTGATTCTTAAGGGATGTGAGGCCCACTGGCTCTAAAAAATGTATAAAGACTGTAAAAAGTGTATAAGTATATAAAAGTACTGGTTTTATTTGGGGGCTTTTACTGGAAGTGTTTGTTTGGCCAGATGAGGACTCTGGAAGCCACTAAGGAGCCCCTGGACTTTGAAAACTGGGATGTTCCCTCTCTGGTAAGGATGTGTGTATGTTAATGGTCAGACATTTTGGAAGCTGGTCTGTTGGTTTGATTTCTCTTTGTTTTCTTTGAAGTTCAGGGTGATGAATATCACCTGAAATAGGTGAATGATGTATGTACTTAATTAAAGTAATTGTTAAGCCCTTAAAAGTTGCCTTTTCTCTCATGAATGCAGATCTAAGAGCCTGTGATAGCAGCCTCCCCTATATATGTTGGGGTGCTTACTGATACAACATTTGAAGGAGAGGGATGCTGATTTTCCCTCACTAGAAGTAGGAAGGGAAAGGAAGGAAGGAAACATGCATTTGTTTAGGAGGGCTTACTAAGTAGCAGGCACTGTGCTAAGTGCTTTATAAAGATTATCTCATTTGAGCCTTATAACCACCCTGGGATGTGAGTACTATTGTCTGTTTTACAGTTGAGGAACTGGGGCAACAAAAATTTTAGTGACTTATCCATGATCACGTAACTAGTAAGTGAGAGAGATGAAATTTGAATTCAAGTGTTCCTGCTCCCAGGTCCCATGGTCTAGGTGGCACAGTAGATAGATTATTGGACCTGGAGTCAGGAAGATCTGAGTTCCAATCTGGTCTCAGATATTTACTAGCTGTGTGGTCCTGGGCAAGTAGCTTCACCTCTATAAGTTTGTTTCCTTATCTGTACAATGGGGATCATAATACTTGTAAGGTTTTTGTAACAATTAAATGAGAAAATCTTTATAAAGCACTTAACACAATGCTTGGCACATATAGGTACTACAGAAATGTTAGCTACTGTGATTGATATTATAATTATTGTTATACATTTTGTCACTGAAACTGCCTCTGGCAGTGAAAATTAATCCCTTAAAGAAACATTGTGCCAATAGGTTGACAGAAGGAAATGGAAGAGACAAAATATTGAGTCTGGAAGAAACCCTCTGCATTAGAAAGGAGCAAAAAAAAGAGAAAGAAAAAAGCTTCCATCTTTCTTGGATTTAGAGAACAGCCACAGGATTGATGATGAGGAATTGTGGGTAGGAACTTTCAAGCAGAGTCAGACGGGTGTCCTTTGGAAGCCTGATCATCTAAAACTTTTGCAGTTTATCCATTTTCTGTTCTTTGACACTTAAAAACATGAGTGTGAGCAGGCAGCAGCACATTACCAGTGAGGAATTACACAGGAGATACGGTGTAAATAAAGGATGTCATCAGAAAAATAAATGACTTTAAAGTAAAACTGAATTGATGAGTTGGTCATGTTACAAGAGTGATGGTATTTCATTGATATCCATGGAATATCAAAGCAATACAGGGCAGGCTGCTAACACGGTAGGTGAACTCATTGTGTTACATTTATGGAAGGACATAGATAATAGTTCCACAAAATGGGCAGGCAGGGATGAATTTTAATCTGCATCTTTGGAGGAAAAGTCTGCATTTATAACATCACACATTTACTGTTTTTCAATTCAACCCATGGTTCAGTTTGATTTAAGAAAAGGTGATGTTTATTCTTCACCTATATTATGAGAACCAGGTATTTCAGTTCAGGGAGGAGTGGGTGCCAGGGAAAGACAAAAAGGTCATATCTTTCACTAAGCCAAGGGCTCAGAGGAAATTGCTTTCCATTCTCCTACTCCATGGGAGATAGAAAGATAGAGAGATAGATGAGATTTTCGATAGCTATGGAATAGATATGTGTGTATACATGAGATATATCTATATACACATACACTCAGAAGTACATAAAGACACATATATGTATATATAGACATGTGTACATGCATTGATAGTATTTGTGTACATATTATTAATATATATTACTTTATATCATACACATATACACATATGCATATGTGTTTATATCTATATCTAGCTAGCTAGCTATATAGCCATATATAGATATAGATATAGATATAATGAAAAGACTGGAAATCAGGAAAATTGGGTTCTTCCTCTAATTCCACCATTCACTAGCTGTATAATCTTGAACATGTAGCCTCTCTTATCTGGGACTCTTTATAGATTTTCTAGTCTATAGAATGAGGAGGTGGGACCAGATGACTTCTAAATCTAAAATTCCGTGATGTACCATATACTGAAGGGTATACTTAGCAGAATCTCAAAGTCTTTCCTTGGACTGAACACCTGAATATATTCATGCTATAGTGCATGAATATCATAAAAGAAGCAGGAAGCTACTGAGACTTGAATCTGGAGTTCTGAGTGTGGATTCTTCTTGTCCTAACTGTCACTTTTCAGCTGAATAGCTGAAGGAACAACCATTAGAACATCTGTATCTACCCACTTCCCCCTAAAAAAGCGAAACTATTAGAATCCTCTGTCTCATAGACTTATTATCAGCAAAATGCTTGGTAAATCTTAAGGTGCTCTAGAAATGTCATCAACATTATTACTTATTTTATTTGCAGTGCTTTACAATTTATAATGCGTATTTCTCACACACAGTGTGAGGTAAGTAGTTTAATAATTATAATCCCATTTTACAGATGAGGAAGGTGGATCTTAAAGAGGTTAAAGAAATTAATCATGTCTAACCTGTTTCTGTCACCTCCTAATTTCTACAACAAAGGTCAAGAAGAGAAAGCCTACAAGCTGAGAGGTTGCTGAATCTTTTTCTTTTCTTTTCTTATGGAAATTCCAGCTTCCCTATAGAGGAAAAGCAATATTCTCCTTTTACGTTTTAGAAGTGTACTGTGTGATATGTCATCAGTGTAGCCACAGTTTAATGATAGAATGCTGTAGGTAGTTTTTCATAAAAATCTTATTGCATACTTTTAGAAATCATTCGGGGACATTAAAATCTTGGTAGCAATAACAACCTTCTTATCTGAAACATGTTACTCATCACTCTAAAACAATATCATAATCCTCCAATATTGTTTAATTTTTTTATCTTTCTTAGTGTCTTCAAAATGAAAATGTCTTCATCTGTTATCCTGTCACCCTGTGCTTAACATAGTAGAAAAACAATTGATAAACTAGTTTCCATTAATTTGTTAAACATAGACCAAGTTATTGTATGCCTACTTCTATGAGTATATAATAGAAGATTACAGGAAATGTATTAAGGCTGAGGATGTAGGCTATCAATGAACTCTCAGTCTTAAATGCCAAGCTAAGAACTTTGTATTTGATGTAAAAAGTTATTACTATTACCATTATCATTTTATTTTATGTAGTAGTAGAAGTAGCAGTAGTAGTAGTAGTAGTAGTAGTAGTAGTAGTAGTAGTAGTAGTAGTAGTAGTAGTAGTAGTGGTAGTAATATTAGTAGTGGTAGTAGTAGTAGTAGTGGTAGTAGTAGTGGTAGTGGTGGTGGTGGTAGTAGTAATAGTAGTAGAAGTCATTGAACATTTTTGAGCTAAAAAGTGACGACTATCTTAGGAAGGCTGTTTTTTTTTTTTTTCCCAAATTTATTTAATTGCTACATTTTTCTTTTGAATCACAGTAATGTCTAGATATATTCTCTTCCCTACTCATTGATCACTGTATGTCCATAAAAAATAAAAATACTGGGTAAAACCAACTAATAGTAACAACATCTCAAGGATTATACAATGATATGTGTCCACAGCCCATAGTCCCATACTTCTCTTTCAATAGGAGACAGATGCATTTTATCATTGACTTTCAATGGACAAAATTGGTCATTAGAATCATTCAGAGTTTGGCTTTGTTTTAGTTCATTTACCTTATTGCAATCATTTTTATATTGTTTTCCAAATTCTGTTCTGAAACAGTTCATAGTCTTTACATATTTTCAAAAATTCTGATAATTCACCATTTCTTAGAGCTTAGTAATATTCTATCACATTCTTATTCAACAATTTTTTTAAAAATACTCAACTGATCGAAATCCAAGATGTTGGAGGATCATTTGTGTGGAAGATGTATTGGATAGATCGAATTTGGTCTAACGTGGAGACTTTTTTTAGAAGCTAATTCAAGTCTAGACAAAAAAAAAGACTGATGAGAGTTTGAACTAAAGTGATGGCCCTGTAAGTGAACAGAAGGGGGTTCATGTAGCATGGTGGAAAGAATGTTGACTCCAGAGAAGAGCATTTAGGTTCAGCTCATACTTCTGACATTGCATATATGTGACCTTAGGCAAATCATTTTAAAATCCTTGGACCTGATAGGGTTATGATAGATGGCCTCTGAGGTCCCATGGAGCTCCAGGGCTACGTATCTATAATTGGATATATGGAAGAAGAGAAGATAAATCAAGGAGGACTCTGATGCTTCAAATTTGAGTCCCTAAAAGATTGGTCATGCCATCAACAGAAGTAAGAAAGTTAGGAAGTGATATATATATTTGAACTGAAGATAATGGGTACTATTTTTGCTAAGCTGAACTTGAGGTAAAGATAATTATGATCCTGGTGATGATCCCTGTCATTTATATAATGATTTTAAATTTACAAAGTCCTTTAGACAAAATGTCTTTATGATTCCAAGGCTAGCACAGTGCTGGGTATATAGTAGGCATTTAATAAATGTTTACTCACTGACTGACTCTCCCCATGATGCCATAAAGACTCAGTTTTAGAAGTATATTCAACATCAGTGGGATGTGTTCATTATACAAATTTAGTTGGTATATGGAACTAGAGTCCAGGAAAGAAATTGGTTATAAATATGTAGATTTGAAAGTGAACAGAGATAATATCTGAACCCTTTGAAAAGGAAAAGAGGCTAGAAGATGCTACAGAAAGGTTTTGGGAGTATGGAGTAGAGAAGAACAGGTAGCACAAATCACTTATTCACAGTTTTATCAGTAAAATAGAGAGAGAGAGAGAGAGAGAGAGAGAGAGAGAGAGAGAGAGAGAGAGAGAGAGAGAGAGAGAAGGAAGGA
This sequence comes from Notamacropus eugenii, assembly GCF_028372415.1. Taxonomy (NCBI): domain Eukaryota; kingdom Metazoa; phylum Chordata; class Mammalia; order Diprotodontia; family Macropodidae; genus Notamacropus; species Notamacropus eugenii. The sequence goes on from NC_092872.1 coordinate 691,473,719, forward strand.
AGGAAGGAAGGAAGGAAGGAAGGAAGGAAGGAAGGAAGGAAGGAAGGAAGGAAGGAAGGGAGGAACAAAGAAAGAAAGAGAGAAGGAAGGGAAGAGAAGGAAGAAGGAAAGAAAGAAGAGAAAGAAAAAAGAAAGAAAGAAGGAAGGAAAGAAAGAAAGATGAAGGAAGGAAGAAGGAAAAAAGGGAGGAAGAAAAAAGAAAAGGAGAAAGGGAGAGAGAGAAAGAAGGAATATATTACCTTGGTATCAGTGAGGAACCACTTGAAGTTGGAAATGAATGCATTCTGCATATTTGCATGACTTTCTACAAGAACATTCATGAGCACAAGCATAGACATAGCAATAGGAAAAGCAGAGAAGGCTGAACTAGCAGTGGAATTTTTTAAGAAAACAATTGGAATGGAGAACAGAAGGACAAAGCCTGATGATAGGACTGAGCTGACTGAGTTAAGAGGTTGCAGAGTAATGGCAAGAAGAAGGAACGTTTGGAAAGAGCTATGGAGATATTAAATCTTTAAGAACTTTCAGGGATCTTTAGGGAGTATATTCTGGTCATATTATGGGAACAAGAAACAGTGAGTAGTTCAATTTATTTAGAATATAAAGTGCTTTAGTTGGGTGTTAGGTAACAAGATCAGAAAGCTAGATTAGGGCAAGATTGTAGAAGGCCTTGGGTAAGGAATGAGGGTTTTATTTTATTTTGTAGGTAATTTCACAGGCAAAAAGGGTTGGAATAAGTGAGTAGCCTAATCAGAACTGTGAATTAAGAAACCTATGGTGGCAGTTTTCAAAAGAGAATGTCAATGAAGGGATAGATTGGAACATGCTACGTAAAGTAAGGCTTCTTTAGCCAGAGGTCATACGATCATGGGGAACAGAACCTGAGTAGGAAGGAAGTTTCTAATATAAACTATTACAGTATTGAACGTTAGAGCTGGAAGGGACCTTAGAAGAAATCATGATAGAATATAGAATTTTTGCAATTTATGGTACCTTAGAGATTAGAGACCTATTCCAAAGCTTAGAGAAGAGAAGGGAAATGTAACAGCCATTACTTTTAAACTTTTTCTACTGACAACAAAGAATGACTTTGGTTGTTACCCTACCCACATCCCTAACCCCAAATAATTATCTCACCAGAAAGCAGATCTCAGTTTAACAAAAATAAATTCAGGGCATACAAACTTCTAAAGCTTCATGGGAACAGTTATTAAATTCTTCTCCATACTAAACTTCAACATAAAAATACATGAAAGATTCAGTGTCTATTTTTTTAAAATTGTTAAAAAATGCTAGTGTCTTGAATTTCTGCCAGGACCCCTACCATCAGGATAATCTTAATCCAGCAGAAAAGAAAAATATTTAGGGGGACTTGAGCTGGCAAATTCCTCTCCCCAGTGCTTTTTGATATACTGAATACCCTGATTATGTGACAGTTTGATAGGCATTGTACAAAAAAAATGCTTAGATATATAAATATTAATGTGAATGCCTAGATTTTGTGTAAATGTCATTTTTCCCCTGGAAAAACAAAAGTAAAAAATAAATATTTCACACGCTTTCATTTGACCTCCGGGAACATAATTCACTGCACATGTTTTCAGTCTCATCAGTAAGTTAGTATACGATTAGAGAAGCCATATTCTTCTAATACTAAAGACTGGTATAAGACTTTTCTTTTTTTTAACCAGAATATAATTGAAGCTGGTTTGTAAATGACTACTTCAGACATGAGAGAGAACTTCCAAATCATCTTTTCTGCATTGTATGGTATTAAAGGTAGTGTACTGATATTATCGGAAAAGGTCCAATTTTATGGTCTTTTAAGATGCATTCCAACTCTAATATTCTATGCTCTGTGTTATAAGGTCCTGCCAGCTCTAACATTTTGTGTTCCAAAATTCAAATTCTAGCTTATAACACACTCTGCTCTAGTATCCCTTCCAGACCTAGTATCCCATAAGCTATTGACATTCTATGCTCAAAAGTCACTTTAAACTCTTATGACTTTGTATTCTAAAATCCTTTCTAGCTCTTAACATTCTAATGGTATACAGACTTGAATCAGTGAAACAAAATGAATCCAGAGTTGGCCACAGTTATATGGAGAATCAACAGTTATCCTAATGGGCATGTTATTTAACAAAACAAAACATAATTTTAATAGGAAATCCTGAGATTGTAAAAGGTATTTGAGTAGTGAAGTAGCTAGTCATTATCATCCATGACTTTTATCAATGCCGACATCACTGCAGTGTGATACACCAGACAGAATACTAGTGTGGTCGTCATACTGAAGTCTGAATCTTACTTTTGACCCTTCATATCCATATGACCTTGGGCAAATCCCTTCATTTTCTACATCTTGGGTTGTTTCATCACCTATAAGAGGAAGAGAATAATGTCTTACCTAGTTGTGTGAAATACATATTTTTATAAAGTGCTATATAAATATGAGACAATTATTATTCACATGATGGAACTGAATTATTTAATTGATTAGGCAAAATGCATAGAAACATTCATCATCTTGAAAGAACCACAGGGAGCAAAACACTACCATGCCTAGAAAGGCCATTTAGTACAGCGATTAAAGAAAAAAGGTAAATAAAATGCCATCACCCAAACCCCGCTCCTATGTGCTCTCTTGAAGTGTTCTTTGCAAACATTCTTTCCTCAAAAATAGCTAAGGTAGTGATATCCCTTTTATAAAAAAAAAATGGGAAATGAGCTGTTCTACATCATTGAGCTTTCTTTTAAAAAACGTTCCTGTTCTTTTAATTATGAATATTAACATCTGCAAACACTACTATTTCAAAATACAGATGTAAGGGGGGGGGCTAGCCTATGAGGCTCAGTCCTTAGAGAACCTGAAATATTTTTTTGCTGGTGCCAACTGATGTGGAGCCTACCTCCAGGCCTTCCTATTGGGAGGATCTTTTCACAGATTGAGAGTATTAGCAAGTGGTTGTTGTTTTCTGTCAGTGTGTTGTGTGGTGATGAGAAGCCTTTTGGCTGCTGAGCAGGAATCAAGTGTAGGCTTGGACAGATGAATGCTATCACTGTTCCTTGTGGTTTTAGAGTGAGAAATATAGGTCTCCAAGGGAAAGGCAGTGGGGCAACAGAAGCATGCCCTGCTGAGGCTAACTTCTCTCCCCACCTGGAAGGTGTATAGTTATGAAAGCATGGTACTGAAGTTTCTTCTGCTATGTCTGGCCTATTCTTTTCTGATCATAGGGGAATGGGTATCAGAGATCATGTAGCAAGTTTGTGAAATTCAGAAGGTGAGAAGAACCACTGGAATTCCAGCCATTGGAGTTCATAGCAGAGTCTGCCACAGAAGCTGGTCTTGAGGACCATGAGGAGATACCTTTTGGAAACAGCTTAGCAGCAAATCAATGCATGGAAAAGACATCCTGTTCTATTATCAAAGGAGTGACTCATCCATCCATTATGCCATATTCAAAAGTGAACTCAATGAGGTGAAAGGTGGATAGTCACAGCTATAATTTTAAGTCTACTTTTCTTAAGGAACCAACATGGTTGAGAAAAATGGTTTTTAATACAACTCCATAAATAAATATCTCATGGTAAAAGCTAATTAATAATTAATAACTTTTTGTATTGATGATAACTGATTAGGTAGCAATCTTTGATTAATTGATATTAGGGGAAGATTTCAATTGGCTATTGATATTGCAGGGAACACATGGGATGGGGGCTCATGCATGATCCTATTGGAGAAACTTCCAATCTCCCAATCTAGAAGACTGAAGGGGAGTAGTAGCAACATTGCTGTGGGGGACTGTAGTGGGAATGATACTAACAGCTGCTGTGAAGGTATAAGATCAATAATACTAGCACACAGGAGGGCTGCTAACGTAGGTTTTTGATTTATTTTTCTAAAGGAAAGACAAATTCAAAGAGGTTAGGATTCTTACTTTAATTTAACAAAGAGAAAGATGTATAAATAGAGAGAAATGAGAATCCAACCAAGAATTTGATAGACAGGGCTTCAACTGTCTAAACGGACTAATAAGATATATAATCACCAGATCAGGGAGCACCATTTTATATAGTTTTCAACTAATAGGCTTAGAGCCAGAAAGCATCACAACTCACATGACTCAGTGACTAATTGTCTCAGTGCCAAAAGGTGTGAAAACCTATGTGACTCAATACAGAAGGTGTCACTGGGCTAGAGGTCAAAGCAGCAAAACATCTATGATTAAAATGTCTATGTACTTTTACACCTGGGAACACAGCTCCTATTACAAGGTAATAAAGGTAATACATGTGGCCACATAGGCCTATAAATGGGCAGAGAAGATCTTATATTCCCTTAACCATTTAGAGACCTAATACACCGAGTGTGGATTGGGAGAGTAAGCCCAGAGCCTATGAACTACACATAGATCCTCAGGTCCTGCAAAGAGACATGTGTGGTCTGGAAAACTGCATATGAACTGTTTCCTATATGGCATTAGGAAAGTAAGTAGAAGAAAAATACTCCTCCTAGGGACTCCAACGGGATGTTTTAGATTGATCGTATGGTCTGTGTGTTTAAAAGGCACAGTGGATGATTTGATAAAAATGTCAAATTTTTAAAAAGGAAAAGAATGTAATGGAAGACTGGTCAATGATATATCAGCCCCTTGATTCAGAGTAAACTTTGGTATCAATCCATATGGACACTTCGGTGAGCCAGCTTCCAGGAATGAGGAATGAAGGAATCTCTTTCCTAATTCAAAGTATGTGCAGATATTCTTTAATTATTTGCTGGTGGCTTATTGTGTGGGGACCAAAAGCCTTTTTTAATTGGATTCTGTAACATTGAGTTGATTGCTTAAATATCCCTATGCGTCTGAAATTTTTGAAAGGGGAATAAGAATTACTTTGCTTTGGGGACCCAACCTGTTAGTCTGGATGTGAGTTGGAAAAGTGAGCCCAGAGACTATGTGCAGAAGAAAGATATTTCAAATAAAATTGTGAATTTTTGCTATTATTTGGAGATATTCAAATTTAACGCAGCAATAACAAAACCATTCACTCTCTTCTGAATATTTTTATGGTTTCGTTGATGTATTTTTCTTTATTTTCTTCCTGTTTTTGAATCTATACTTCACTCACCTACTTCCTTCAACATTCCTCTGGTGGGGGGGTTAGGGAGGAGGGTGGGGAGGGTGGAGCCAAGATAGCAGAGTAAAAGCAGGGACTCACTTGAGTTCTCTCCTAAAACCCATTCAAATACATTTAGAAATAACTCTAAATGAGTTCTAGAGCACTAGAACTCACAAAAAGACAGAGTGAAACAAATTTCCAAGTTAAGACAACCTGAAAGGTCGACAGGAAGAGTTTGTTGCACCAGACTAAGAAAGGAGTGCATTCCATTGTAAACTGGCCCCAGCAAACCCAGAACAGGCCTCAGGGAACTGAATCATGTGCAACAATGGCAGTTTCCAGACTTCTCAACCCACAGACACCAAAGACAACTTAGAAGTTCAACAGGAAAGGTCTGTCACATCTGGGTGAGAGAGGAGCACAGTTCAGTGTAAGCTCTGTTAGCACAGCCCCACTCTCAGAAAAATCAAGAGCAGGCATTGGGAGAGATTGAATCTGCTGCAGTGGCTGCTTCTGGAGGTTGCAGGCCACAGACTGTAAAGGGATTGAGCAATTGGAGATTACAGGGGTTTTTTCTACCACTCAGGCAGGACTCTGTGTCTTTGTCCATACTTGGACCTAGGTTGCAGTCCTGGGTTGCAGTCCTGGGGTGAGGAGGAGCATTGACATAGGAAAGTTTGTGGCAACATTGGATACGGAAACTCCAGAGTTGCAGGACAGAAAAGAGTGCTTGGGGTCATTCACAGACCAGAGTCCAGGCTAGGAGAGGAGTAAACACCTCTCCTTAGATCAAACCACCTTGGAAGAACCAAAAACTTGAAAGTTCCTAGAAGTATCTTTGAAAGTAGCTACACAAAATCCCTGAACATTGGGGTAGTTTGCCCTACATACTGAAAGCAAAGTCCTATTTTAACAAAGAGTTAAAAAATCAAGTAATTGTTGGGACAGTGATCAAACAATGGAAAAACACTCTGACTATAGAAACTTATTTTGGTTACAAGGAAGATCAAAACACACCCTTGGGAGAATATAGCAAAATCAAAATTCCTACCTCCAAAGCCTCCAAGAAAAAAAAAAAAAGGTTGTTCTCAAGCCATGGAAGATCTCAGAAAGGATTTTGAAAATCAGGTAAGAGAAGGGGGCAGAGCCAATATGGTGGAATAGAAAGGCAGACCTGTAGGCAGACAACTTCTAGAGCAGTGGAAGCTACAAAACAACAGATCAAAGGAGATTTGCAGCCCAAAAAGCCTGGAAGGCCAACAAGAAGGGTATATTACACTAGGTGCATAGCAGAGTTCAGAGATGGCCATGAGGCAAAGCAGGGACAGGACACAGAGCAGGCTTCAGGGAGCCACCATCAGCAGCAGTTCCCATATTGCTCAACCCACAAATGCCACAGACAACTTCTAAGGTCAGTGGGAGGGCTCCTTCAATCATGAGAGGGGAGTGAGGTCTGGACCAAAGCAGCCACTGCACCTGAAGTGTTCATTTTTGGTGCACTCCACCTAGAGCTCCTGGAGGAATTGAGCAGCTGATTTGAATCTCAGTCCTGAGGAGGAGTGCTTGCATGGTGGAGCTGGAAGCAGTTGTAGTGAGGGAATTCTACTCACGGATTCTGGCAGAAAAGTTTTTGGTTGCTCCCAGAGCAGTGCACAGGCCAGGAGAGGAGTAAACTCTCCCTTGATTATACTACCTTGGAGGAACTGAGAACTTACATGTCCCCAGAGCAAACCCTCCTCTTGACAAAGGACTCAAAAATCAAGTAACTGACTAGAAAAATGTTCAAAAAAGAGAGAAAAAATAAGATTATAGAAGGTTACTTCCTGGTGAACAGATATTTTCTTCCATCCTTTTGGATGAGGAAGAACAATGCATACCATCAGAGGAAGCCAAGGCTTCTACATCCAAAACCTCCAAAATAAATATGCAATGATCTCAGACCATGGAAGAGTTCAAAAAGAATTTTGAAAATCAAGTAAGAGAGGTGGAGGAAAAATTGGAAAGAGAAATGCAATCAAATCACAAAAAGGAAATCAACAGTTTGCTAAAGGAGACCCAAAAATTGCGGAAGAAAATAACACCTTTAAAAATAGGCTAACTCAATTAGCAAAAAAGGTCCAAAAAGCCAATGAGAAGAATGCTTTAAAAAACAGAATTAATCAAATGGAAAAGGAGGTTCAAAAGCTCACTGAAGAAAATAGTTCATTAAAAATTAGAATGGAGCAGATGGAAGCTAATGACTTTCTGAGAAATCAAGAAATTATAAATCAAAACCAAAAGAATGAAAAAAAAAAAAACAAAAATAGAAGATAATGTGAAATACCTCATTGGAAAAAAAACTGACCTGAAAAATAGATCCAGGAGAGATAATTAAAAAAAAAAAATGTTGGACTACCTGAAAGCCACGATCAAAAAAAAAGAGCCCAGACCTCATCATTCAAGAAACTATCAAGGAAAACTGCCCTGATATTCTAGAACCAGAGGGTAAAAAAGAAATTAAAAGAATCCACCAATCACTTCCTGAAAGAGATCCCAAAATGAAAACTCCAAAGAATATTATAGACAAATTCCAGACTTCCCAGGTCAATGAGAAAATATTTCAAGCAGCCAGAAAGAAACAATTTGAATGTATGGAGCCACAATCAGGATAACACAAGATTTAGCAATTTCTACATTAAAGGACTGGAGGACTTGGGATATGATATTCCAGAGGGCAAATGAGCTGGGGTTACAGTCATGAATCACCTACCCAGCAGAACTGAGTATAAATAGTCAGGAGAAAAATGGATATTCAATGAGACAGAAAAATTCCATGCATTCTTGAGAAAAACCAGAATTGAAGAGAAAATTTGACTTTTAAACACAATACTAAAGAGAGGCATGAAAAGGTAAACAGGAAAGAGAAACTATAAGGGATTTATTAAAGTTGACTATCTTACCCTACAGGAAAGTAGTGGGAAAGGGGATAAGACAAGGTGGGAGAAGAAGGGATTGCAGATTGGGGGAGGGAGTAGTCAGAAACAAAACACTTTTGAGGAGGGACAGGGTGAAAGGAGAGAGAGACTAGGATAAGGAGGGGGGATAGGATGGAGAAAAAGATAGTGCCTTTCACAGCATGACTATTATGAAAGAGTTTTGCATGACTACACATATATAACCTATATCAATTTTCCTGCTTTCTTAATGATGAGAGAGGGAGTGTAGAGGGAAGAAAGGAGAGAAATTGGAATTTAAAGTTTTAAAAATGAATGTTAAAATTATTTTTATATATATCTAGGGAAAAATAAAACATTAAATTAAAAAAATGAATCCCTCTATACCAATCACTTTATAAATATCTCCTTTGATCATGACAACAACCCAGGAAGACAAGCACTATTGTTATCATCCTCAATTTACACATAATGAAACTGAGACAGATAAAGATTAAGCCTATGCTCACATAGCTAGTGACTGAGGCCATTTTTAGATCCACATCTTCTTGACTCCAAAATGGACATTGCATTGCCTTGACTGCATTGATTGCTAAAATAGCATTTAGTTCTTTTGTTTTCTTTTCTTTTCCTTTTCTTTCTTTTCCTTTCTTTCTTTTCTTTTCCTCATAAATTGAGGGCATTGTTAGAAAAATCCATTCATGTTCAAACCCTAATTCAGCAATGGCATTAAGACTTACTGAAATACGTACAATCTTCTGCCTCAATGATGGGTGCTGCCAATTTACTATCAATTTGAATTTACTTTTTAAATCTCTCTTTTTGCTCTCTTTATCCTCTCTCTCTCTCTCTCTCTCTCTCTCTCTCTCTCTCTCTCTTCCTTTCTATCTCTCTTTCTCCCTTCTCTCCCCTTAGATTTGGTTTCTTAATTTGATAGCAAGGGACACAGAACTGCCCATCTTTTACAAAATTGTGTCAGGATCTTAGAGGGAGGGTAGATATGTGGAGGCTAGGTCTAGAATTCCAAGCTGCTATAGGGAGGATGGTTAAAAAAAGATGGGTAGGTAGTAGATAGAAGGAGAGATTCTTTGGATTGCCACACTCAACCTTTTACAAGTCCATGGCTATATTGTAAATGGTTGAGAATGCAGGAAGTTTCACTTCTTGACAGATGAGGTGTTACCATAAATAAAATGATACTAAATGCTCTATCAGTCATCTGGGTTGTATTTTCTAATGGGCAGAGTTTGAAGAGCCTGAAGAATCAATCTTATTTCTATTCCTAGTATAATACCCATGGATCATTCTCTGCCAAAAGAAGAAAAAGAATGCCTATGAGTTTCTTATTTGGAAGAATAGACAGTGCTCCCCTGACTTTAGAAGATTTTTCCATAATGAAATATTAATATTATAAATGATGACAACATGTATTTATGTGGTGGTTTATTTTTACAGTGTGTTACACATATCATTTCAGTCATTTATCCCTATTTAATTCAATTCAATCATTTTTTTTAAATATGCAGTTTATAAAATGTGTTGACAGAGGCTTGTCAAGATACAAAGAGAGAAAAATCCTGATTCTTGCATTTGGGTAACTTATAAGACTTATCCCTGTTTTACAAATTCAGAAACAGAGGTTCAAAAAGATAGAGATTTTCCCAAAGTTAATGATCTAACATATGGAGGGACAGGACTCTGCCTCTAAAAAAGTTTAGATATTATGACTTTCCATATAAAAGATGATAGGAGTTGGAAAAAAAAGTTGGATGAAACCTTAGAAATTGTATAATCCACCCAATTTATTTTAAGGCTGAGAAAAAATAGACATAAAAAATCCTGAAGTCACACAAGCATTAACTAATAAATGTAGAATTTGAACCCAGATCCTGATTAGAAATACAGTTTTCTTTATTAAAAGGGATAAAGTGGCTGAGTTCTTATAGGCTTAGAAGAAGATCCTCAAGAATATGAGTTTCCAGGTATGGAAATTCACTCAGGCAGAAGACATAATGGGAACTCCCAGACTATTTCTCACCACGAGATTATGTTGCTTTCAGTCATGCTTCAGATGAATCAAGAGCATTTTTGCATGTGAAGTTATGCTTTCTCCTTCCTTAGGGAAAAATTCTTTAAAATGAGAATATTATGAATTTGAAATTGTGGGATTTACCATTATGCTAGAAAATGCAATTGTCCAGGCAGAATGATAGAATAGGTTCCCAGAGTATAAATATAAGAAAAAAATTACATGCATATACATATATATATATTAAATTTTACATATGCATACACACACATACACACACACACACACACACATATATATATATATATATATATACATATATATATATATGCCCTCATGCATATTTTATATTAAAAAAATAGGAAGAAGCCACTGGCTCATTGGGTAGACCTGTATCTTTATATAAACACATAAACAAGAATTTAAAAGCATGAGATGTGAGCTTTGAGCCAGAGGAATGGCAAATATTGACAAAATCCCAGATTCATCAAAATATTAAAGTGTTGAAGGGACTCTTCCCTACTAAAAGCTTGTACTACTGATCAAAGGGTAGAATATTCACCAAGTTCTCAAGTAAAATTCCAGAGGATCACACATTATGGTATGTACTAGTACCAACTGAAAAACCTTTAAGGATGGTTCCAAGGAATTATGGCAACCATGCATGATGCTAATTCATAAAATCTTATCACTAAAAGAATAGTCATCAGATGGCAAAGGCTTCAGGCAGCAAGGTGAGTGGAGTGGATAAAAGCATCAGATCTACATCTAGGAAGACACATTTTCCTAAGGTCAAATCCAGCCTCAGAAACTGGATAGCTATGAGACTTTGGGCTAGTCACTTAACCCTGATTGCCTCCATTTCCTCATCTGTAAAATGAGCTTGAGAAGGAAATGACAAACCATTCCAATACCTTTGCCAAGAAAACCCCAAATAGGGTTTTTTGAAGAGTTGGACAAGAAGGAAAAAATGATTGAACAACAGATATATATTTATAGGAAATGTTTAAAACTATAGCAATATGTATTTATATGTGCAATATGATTTATGTTTCAGTATATATATACACACATATATATATATATATATATACATATATGCACACATTATATCCATAATCTCCTTTAATCAAACATTTGTATTAGAGAAAATCAAAATACAGAGAAATCAATGATCAACAGACATGGCTTCCTTTGTCTGACCATAATCAACACATATGTCACAAATCAACAGACATGGTCATCTGTCTGACCACAGTTACCAGAGAGTCGGTGGGCTCCATAGTGGCTTTCCAGAGTCTCATCTGGTCAAAGAAATACTTCCAGTCAGTAAGCCTCAAAGTAAACCTCACCCTCAGAGTATTTATACACTTTTCATAGCCAGGGGACAAGACCCTCTGACCCAGTGCCTCAACAGAAAAAACAAAACATACTTGGGACACTCCTACAAAACAACTCCTCTAATTAAACTTTCCTCATTTTTCATGAAGATTTTTTTAAAATGTAATTAAAATATCACATCCATCTATCCCAATACTCATATATATATATGGTAATAAATATAAAAATATACCATATGTGCATATAGTATATATTTATAACCTATAACTACATATGTGCATATTCATATAGTATACATACATGTATGTATAGACATGTCTTATATGAGTGTACAATCTAGTGAGATGATCTCAGAGTTAGAAAGATTGAAGTCTTACTCCTCATACCTAAAAGTTCTTAAGACCCTGGGCATTATTTGATTTGTAGGTATACTAGTAGCTCTCTGAAGAAGAGAAAGGAGCTGAATTTCATTTATTGAAGGTGTTTCCTCACTTGGAAGGTTCCTATATCAATATAATAAATCTGTTCCATATCTATTCATCCCCTATAATATGATACAAAAAATATTTATCAAATGCTTATTATGTGCCAGGCACTGTGCTAAGCATTGGGGATACAAATAAGAAAAAAGATAGTCCCTGACCTCAAGGAGCTTACAACCTAATTTTATCCATCCATTTATCCACCTATCATTCATCCATCCATCTATCTGTCTAGAATTTTATTTAATATGATTATAGATTTTATTTGCAATTTTATCAGTATATGTATTCCATCCAACAAAAAATTCCATAACAACCTCATATTACAAGAATTTTCTTGATTGTTTCTCTTCCCCCCCCCCCCCCAAAGGCCACTGCTGGCAGCCAAATTTTTGATAATGAGCTTCTTCATAGTCAATTGAGCTGTTCCATATGCCCCAGTACATCAGCTGACCCATATTCATTACCTTTTCTTCCTGTTGGAAACTGTTCTCTGTTGAAATCAATTTCAAGAGTCAAGGTCACCTTTGCTACATGACAAGGCATCTTAGGATTTTAGTGAAGAAAATGTGTGAGCTCTTTTTGAGGAGAAATTGTTCCACTTATGGTATTTGTATTTCTTGTTCCTAGAACAGTGGTTGGCACATAGTAGGCATTTAATCACTGTTTATTGATTAATTGGTATATGTGGATTTCTACAACAGTGTGCATGATGGTCTAGAGAGAAGATACAAGGGATGGACTTTATGATCATCCAGAATACGGTAGAAGGAATTATTCAAAGAATCTGCCTGTATAACAAAGGAGAAGAAACTTTATGGAAGCTAGTTTGTTATGACGAGAAATGTAGCAACTCTCAGAAATAAAGTGTGGTGTCATAGAAAATTCACTGAACTTTGAGTCAGAGGGCATTGGTTTGATTACAGTTCTGCCTCTTACTAACTGACATTTAGGTTCTCTAATATTTTTTTCTCCTGTAAAAATGGGATAATGTTTGGACTCTCTAACTCATGGGCTGGTTATGAAGATCACATGAGATAGTGCATATTATGTATGTTGTCAGTACATATATTTGTTATATAAAAATTAAAGGGGAAAGGAATAAGCATCTACTATGTGCCAAGCACTGTGCTAAATGCTACATGGATGTAGTAAAAAAATATGTTTTGGAAGCCATGAAGTGCCAAGCAAATGTAAGGAGTTAGTGGTTTTAATATTTGCCCCCAACTTAAAGACTGTGAGTAAAGGACTCCAAATGGCCAAATAGAAGGGGCAAAGCTAAATTTTATGTAGAAAAAATATAAGAAAGATACTATTCAAGGAATTGTCAGTCTGGCATTCAACGGACTTCTACTTTTTGGATGTCAAATAATAATAAATTTACATTAGTAGGATGTCAGAAAAAGGATCAGTTAATAAATAAATGCCCCTGTAGTTAGGTTCTTTACCAATAAGAACTAAAGAATATTTGCCTAAATTAATTTTACATTTAAAATCTGAGGCTGGACTATGTCCATACTCCAGAATTGTTCAGAGGAATGATAGTGACATGCCCAGAACACCATTGGGATTAGGACTTCAATTAGTACTAGTGTTAGTCATAGTAGTAGTGGTGGTAGTAGTAGTAGTAGTAGTAGTAGTAGTAGTAGTAGTAGTAGTAGTAGTAGTAGTAGTAGTAGAAGTGGTGGTGGCAGCAGCAGTAGTGGTAGTAGTAGCAGGTGGTGATGGTGGTGGTAGTGGAGGTAGCAGTAGAAGCAGTATTTATATAAAACTATATATATATATATATTAATTTTATCCTTCCAACACTGTGAAGTAGGTGCTTTTATTAATCCCTGCTTTATCGATGAGAAAATTGAATCTGTTTGAGTTCAAGTCAAACATAATGTGCCCAGGGTTATAGACCCAATAAGTATCTCAGTCATGATTTGATCCCAAGTCCTGTACTCTATCTACTGAACTACTTATCCATATAGTTGATCTTCATTAGCAGACCTTCTAGGGTCAGGTGAAGGTGAAACTTGCCAGTAGATAATGGTTTCTGAGTTGTTGTTCACTTGTGGTTCAGTCACATCTGACTCTTCATAACCCCATCTGCGATTTTCTGGGCAAAAATACTGGAGGTGTTTGTCATTTCCTTCTCCAGATTATTTACAGATGAGAAAACTGAGGCAACTAGAGTGAAGTAACTTGTCCAGGGTCACATAGCTAGTAAATGACTGAGGTCAGATTTGAACTCAGGAAGATGAATGAGTCTTCCTGATTCTGGTCCTAGCACTCTATCCACTGTATCACCTAGCTGCCCCAGTTTCAGGATAGTTCCTTCTATTGAGTTCTTGTCATATCAAAACTCTGAAGATGGGTCATGATCTCAGAGATTTTAAGCAGTTAAAAAAAGGTGGGGCAGAGAATATACCTTGGAGAAGAGAGAAATGGTCCAAACAATGATCCCAAAGGACCAACAGATCATCATGCCAGAGACAAGATAAAAAGTTTACTTGGGCAAATAAATCCAAATAGTTAAACAAGAGGGCCTCCTTAGGAGAAAATATTAGGATAGTTTGGAATCAAGAAGCATTGGTTCCATCTTGTTTCAGCTCTTTCCTAACTGAGTTAGGAAAAGATCCTAAGAGATCATTTTTCTTCTTTGTGACTAAGTTTTCTTTTCTATAGAAAGAGAGGGTTGGAGTCCATGATCTTTAAAGAGAGGGTTGGAGTCCATGATCTTTAAGTGATAACATTCTATGTTTTAAATAGAGACCTGAGCCACAACTAAAAGTTAGTGGCAAGCAGGGTGAGTGATTGATAAGAATTCCATTCTGCAACATTTTGGAAGAGTATGGAACCAGACATCATTGGATGATGGCTTTGTCTCAAGCACAGTTTTCAACTGAGATGAAGCTCCCTTGTAGGATGGACATGCTAAACTGGTCGACTCAATCATCTGGGATGCTACCTTGGCACACCTAGACAACCTCCTTTTCACTGCAGCCAAATTTGATTCTCCAAGATTTGTGAAAAGAAACTGTAATCTTGCCTCAAAGTATGAAAAAAAATCCATTTTCCTTCCCCACAATGAGCTACGGGTGTCATTAAGAAACAGCTAAAACACATTATCTTTCTTAGCTATTTTTGCTGCCAGCCATCTGGAGCTTCTCTGTTGTCTTAGATCTGTTCACACTAAATCAGCCAATGAAAGAAATAACTAATTTTTCTTTTAGATCTGCTCATTTTGGTAATGATGACCTTTAAAGCTAGTGTCATCCCCCACATAACAATGCACCATATGTCGGATGTCGGATAATAAAGCATATTTAAACTTATCAGGCTAGATAACACCTTCTGGAGGGTTGGTTATTAATTAATATCTGTCTCACCATCATCATCTCACTAGTGGAGTTGAAAAGGTTTCCCTGACCATGGAGGGCATCATGTTGTAATGAACCCTTTTCAGACAGATCCTGCTTTGGTTCTTTTTCATTTACCATTGGCATTTAGGGTCAATGAGAAAGTGTTTTGACGTAGAAACTGAAAAAGAGAATTCAATTGTCAGCTATGTGCAAGGACACTGGGCAGCCAAAGCAGGCAGATGGCAGTCCTGCTATCTTCTGCGATTGCCTAGACCACATGTGGGACATTGTGCCTCTTTCTTGAGGTAATAGGGAACACTCCTGCTTTCACTGAATGGTCAATACTAGGTTCCAACACAAGGTTCTCTTGCTTATTTTTTGGGTTCTGATGGCTCATAGCAAGTGTAAAAATAATTGCTTTCTGTTCTGACCAGAACTCTGATGATCTTCCCCTCTCAGATTTGATTCTTTTGTGATGACAAACTATGCCATCTTCTGTCTTAATTCTTACCTAGCCTTTAATCACTGAATGGGCATTTGCCCCAAACAAACTGAGACCTGGGAAAGATCATAGTTTAAAAAGTCTAAGGTAACCTACTGCATCCTGAGTCATGGACAGTCCTCATGACTTTTGTCTTGTCATTGGACTCTAATGACTCTGGAGGAAAGAGTGAGGCTTAGGATTTTGTCCAGCTCTGCCTCACTTAAATCCAATTCACGTTCAAGCCAAGACATCACCCTTGTGAAGTTTTTGGTCCTCTTTGAGAACTCAGAATGAACAACAAAATACTAGGATGTAAGGACCCTACAAAAGAAGCAAGGTGCTTCATCAACATGACAAAATAAGTCAAGTTGGATTGGGGAACAGCTTTCTAATAACAGAATTGTCCTATATTCTTTGGCATTTTGGAAAGTAGTAAGTTTTCCATTTCTGAAGGTCTTCAATCAGACAGGAGGATCAATTGTCTAAGGGGTAAAAGAAGAGATTCTTGTTCAAACAAGAGTTATACTATATGACTACTGAGTTCCCTTTTAGTTCTAATATTACATAACTATGACATATTCCATGTGTTCTTGGTCCATATTCAAGCATTTTATCCAAGGGGTCAAGGAAGCCGGTTTGTTTACTGTCATCTGATCTATCCTAAACTGACTAAATCATCAAAGAAAACTCTTCCCTCTCCCATTTCCTAGGAGACCTTGCTCCTCATCTCCAGGTTTGCTTGAAGAGTTTAATTAAATCCAATCAAACTGAAATGCAGCATTTGAGTCTCCATTCCACACATCTCCTCTCACTTTTGGGCATTGTGCAGTCCTGGGTGTTCTTCGTTCAGATGACTGGATAGAAATTGCACTTTTCAAGGGAGATAAAAATAATGATCATCTAATTCCCTATTTTCAGCAGAGACACTTACCTTTGTAGTGCCCAGTGATGATCAATAAAAGCCTTTCATCACAAAACCCAATAAGCAAGATCGAATTAGAGGGCAATGCTCCAAAGAGACAAATAATTGGCACCCAAACTACCTTGTGATGTCAGAAGCACGATACTACATTTGCAGCTGAAGCTCATTGCTATTCATTGCTTGTCACCATTTCACCTCTTGCTTCTGCATCTGCAGCTTTGAAAAGCTTAAATGCAGGAGCCTGCTGAGGGTGTGGTATTTATATTCAACTTCCAAGGAAACCATAAAGTCCTGCTTGCCATCAAATGCACTCCACTCTTGACTCAGAGTTAGAGACAAATACTGAACCTCTTCCACCAACCACTTGATCAACCAGACATAAAGGTTTATTTATTAGGTACTGACCATGTACCAGATACATTTTCTAGACTTTGGGAACAGAAAAATCCTAGCCAAAGCAATCTCAGTTCTTAAGGGGCATGTATTCATTAATGAAGAAGCAATTGCCTATATAATTATATATAAAATTAATATATACAGAAGGAATACAAATACCATAGACAGTAGTTTAATGAATGCAAGGTCACTTGGGAGGGAATTGGGGGAATGGAGAAGGCTTCAGATAGCATGTTAGCCTTCTGCTATAACCTGAAGGAAGAGGACAGCCTGAGGCAGAGGTAAAGATGAAGTGCATTTCAGATGTGTATTGTGTGCTGGGGGAAATTCGGATTGAAGATGGAGTCCCATATTTAAAGAGAGGCCAGTTTGCTAAATGCAAGAGTGATGACAAAGAAATTAATTTATGATGACACTAGAAAAATAAGCTGGGTTCAGGTTTAGGAGGGCTCTAAAAGTCAAACAACGGAGGTGTTTTGTTGTTTTTTGTTTTTGTTTTTGTTTTTTTTAATTTCCTGGAGGCAATATGGAGCCACTCATATTTACTGAGAGGGGGAATGACATGGTCAGATTCCCATTTGAGGAAAATTGCTTTGGCAACTGTATGAAGTACAGGATGAAGAGAAGAGAGAAGAGTCAGGGACAGAATTAGAAGATCGTTGCAATAGCATGGGTACATCTCCTCAGTGGACTTAAACATAAAGTGATGGACTTCAAACCAAGTTCCTGGATCCTACCCATTCTTTGTAAGGGACTACCTGCATTTGTTGTGAGATTATAGAATTTTCGAACACATAACATAGAACATTATGACTAAAAGGAATCATATTTTTTGATCATTCTAAAATATTCTAGAACAACTCTTTTTTATAAATCAGGAAACTGATGTCCAAGAAGTCACCTTACTAATTTCACATGATTAATTAATCAAAACAATCAATTAATAAACATTTATTATCTATTATGTGCCAAAAGCTCTAAAAACACTGGAAATGGATTGTAGGGCCTTGACTACAACACAGTTCTCCTGGCTGTTGGCCATGTGCTCTCTCTGTTTCTCAGAAACTACTGAGGAAGCTTAGTCTTTGTTTGGAGATTTGTTTGGATAAATCTGAGTCTACGTGACTGGAAGGTAGAAGCAATTTTTACCTCCCTCTGTAAAGACTCCAATTTACCCAGGTTCTATTTTGACTTAAAATGTTTCATGACAGGTTTATAGTATTAATTTCCTCTACTTCTGTGCTTATTCTTTATAAATGTTTTCTTTGAAGTATAAATCAAGTTGCTAGTGCCAGATAGACCGGAATTTGGACAGATGACTTCAGGGAACATTCTATCCCAAACATACTGCAAGTGATGGTTGTTCTCCATTGATTATCCACTATGACAGGTCATAATGTTCAAAGTCCTATGAATGCAAAAGTGATACCCTGATGAAAATAAGAACTTATTAATTAAATGATTTCTCAGTCTTATGGCTGACATAATCACTTCCCTTTCTAACGCATTTTGAAACGTATTGTGCAGAAGTTAATCCTGTTAATAAGATTCGATTTTCTTTTTGTTTTAATAGGATACTTCAAAATACTTATGATGAGACTAAGGTATATTTACTTTTCAATATTATTATTTTGTCTGTGTCCTCAGGCAAGTGAAATAAGAGACTATATTCTTCAGCAAATGAAAAGAAAACTATACCTAAAGTAAAAATGCCTGGTTATTTTGTTTGTTTGTTTGGACTTGCTTCCTTCTGAATACATTGCTTATTAGCTGGGTGATTTGGGGCAAATTAACTGATCTCTCTGAGGGTGAATTTCTTAATCTATAAAATGTGAATTTTGGACTAGGTGGACTCTAGGGCCTCTTTCTGCCATAACATTCAATATTCTTACTACTACTTTACACTTATATGTAAAGAGGGGACTGGCCAATGAGACTGATCCATCTAGGCCTGTGCTGTATGCTCTGCTGATGTGTTCCCATATGTACTTCATGTCATATATAGTAATGCTTAAACTGTGGAGTAAGTAGGCAGCCTTTTGACTGTCTACTGAACCAGAAATGAGAATGAACATAAACTCTGGGAATCCATATTCCCACTCCCACTCTGATGAACTAGGTTCCTAAAGCATGACTAGCTATACCCTTTCTCTCAAGATCTTAACGATATCCTTGAGGATTCAGAATATATTTCTCTAATATTATTGATCAACTCAAGCCCTCGTCTCACTTAAATCTTTGATATCTTATAGTGATAAATACCTTAGTGTCATTTAACCAATTAGCAACAATTAGCTTTTATGAATGAATATTTACTGAGAAAACATAGCAAGAACCATAGTACAAACCATTTCCCCCATCCTGGGTCACCTTCACAATGGAAAGAGCAAAGGGCTTGGAATCAGAAAGATGTGAGTTCAAGTCCTACCTTAAATTCTCACTACCTGTGTGACCCTTGGCAAGTTACTTAACCTCTTTGTGCTTTAGTTTTCTCATATTTAATGTAAGTATAATAAAAGTGCCTACCTCACAAGACTGTTGTGGAGATCAAATGATTTAATATATGCAAATCACTTTGCAAACCTTGAAGTGTTATATAAATGCTCATTGTTATTGCTGCTGCTGCTGCTGCTGCTGCTGCTGCTGCTGCTGCTATTACTATTACTACTACTTATGACCTGGGAGGAGTGGTCTTAAATTTAAAGTCGTTGCTACAAGACAGTCACTTCTCCAGGATCACTTTTGAATTTGGCGTAGGCAGTAGACAGAACCAACATCTTGGCTCCAATATTCCTGTTACTACACTGGGATGGGTCCCAATACCTCTCTATAGCAGTGGAGGAGGACTGGATTTGACTGGCCATAAACTCTGTCATGTACTTCAGCTCCTGGGTCTTCGGTGGCTCATCACTGGAAACTCTTAAACTTACAAAGTCATAGGCATTTCCCACCCATTCACCTAAAAGAAAGGAAGACACAAAGAAAAAAGGACAGAAGTCTATATTCATAGGCTGCAAGTCAACCTCAGTTCAGGGTTGACGGAAGTGGAGAAACATCTCCCCATCCAGAGAGTTACTGTATATTTCTCTCACTCGAGAGAGAAAAGGACTTTTCTAGTTTGAGTCTCTTGAATCCATTATCACTTACAGCTCAGAAGCCCATCAAAAGTCTTCTCTTTTTCACATGGTAGCAGCTCAGAAACAGTGCCTTTCCATTCCTTGAAGTCCACATGGGGACTACATCAACAGAGCCCCTGAAAATGGTCACAAGAATTGGATTCATTGGCTAATCTCCCTGTTATTTATATAACTGGGATTTGGTATAAGCCCTGAGGAACCAAAGTACCCAATGAAGGCTCTGGACTTGGAATTTGGGGTTATTCTACACAGTAACTCAGTTAAGCTGCAATACTAAATGCCCTCCCCTCCCCAGAGACCAAGTCATGTTTGAGAGAATATGCTCCAGGTGTTGGGAGGAGTGTTTTTCTTTGAAGTCAATACTTCTCTGTTAAAGTTAACTTGATTGTTAGATGTTCAGTGTAACCAGGCTGTTGTGGATATACTAAAGTTGGAGCAATGCAGTTGGTGGGGGCTTGAAACAATCACTAATAGTAGAAATCCCTCAATGCCCTTAAAGGCAAACCATGTCAGTACCTGGGGAGAGATGGAATGTAACATACCTGACTTCAGACAATGGGGGCCAAATCAGTCCTAGTTATATATGGGTTATCCCCATGCATTACTGAGAAAAATAAAGGTCATTCACCATAAATTCCTTCTCCTCAAGATCCCCAAATATCTTGGGATTGTCCCTCCATTCTCTCTTCCTTATTCTGGCAACTGATGAAGAAATGGCTTTTCACGCTGTGAAGGCCAACTCCATTCTCGATGTTGGCTTTCATTTATCTTCTCCTATCTCCTCCAGTAGACTGACACCACAATTACTGCTCTTCCGCTTCAATTTCTGCCTATCTACTGGGGACTTCTGGTTGCTTGTAAAGATATCCTCTAACCGGCTTAAAGGTCGCGCTCATAACAAACAAAACAAACAAACAGACAAAATTCACTTTATCCTAACATTCTCTTCATCATCTTGTATCTCTCTTCCCTTTCCTACTCTAACTTGTAGGGGGAAAAAAGATCTCCTCATTTGTTCAACTTTCTTTTCTCTTGATCATGCCTCAACTGTTTACAATTTGTCTATCAACCTCTTCACTCAAATGAAAGATCTCTTAGCAAAGAAATCTGTTAAAGTGTCAAATCTGTTGACCCTTTTCAGCTTTCTTGATCTTCCTGCAACATTTGACACTGTAGACTCTTGTCTCTTAGATACTCTCTCTTCTCTGAGATGTTCTAACATTTTTGATTCTTGACTGTCCTCCTACCTATATGATTGCTCTTACTCAGTTTCCTTTTCTCAATTGTCATGCACATTCCATCCCCTAATATGGTTGTCTCCCAATACTCTATTCAAGGTCCTCTTCTCATCTTTCTCTATACTCTTTATATGACTGATCTCATCAGGTACCATGGGCTTAATCACATTTAATACAACCATCTCCCAGAT
This sequence comes from Notamacropus eugenii, assembly GCF_028372415.1. Taxonomy (NCBI): domain Eukaryota; kingdom Metazoa; phylum Chordata; class Mammalia; order Diprotodontia; family Macropodidae; genus Notamacropus; species Notamacropus eugenii. Next base: position 691,495,343 of record NC_092872.1, read on the forward strand.
CAATGTGTAGAACTCTAGTCTTTCTCTCCTAAGCTTTATTCCAGCATATATGGCTATGTAGTAGACTTTCCCAACTGGATGTCCCAAAGGTATCTTAAGTTCAATATGTCTTAAAATAGAATACATTAAATTCTTTCCCTACCTATATACCTTTTCTGAACTTTCTTATTTGTTAAAGAAAACCACATCCTTCTTCTACTACTTCCTCAACTACTTCCTGTCTTTCAGTTCAAATATCCACTCAGTAGTTAATCTTGTTGATTCTATTTTTTGTTATGTTTTGTTTTGTTTTTTCCCCTTATCTCTACTTATACGACCACCCCCAAAGTTTACACCCTTATTACCTCTTACCTAGTCTGCTCTAAGAGTCTTGAAGCTGGTCCCTTTTCTCCAATCATTTCGTCTTCTCTAATCCATTCTCCAGAGAGCCATTAAAATGGCTTAAAGCATAGGCCTGACCATATGGCTCCCAGATCAACAAAACTCATTATCACCTTCCTATACAGATGATCCTTTTTAAACTCTGTGGGAAACCCTTCCCAGTCTGTGTCTAACCTGCCTTTCCAAACTTTTTTATACAGTATTTCTCTTCAAGCCAACCTGACCTTCTAGATGATCCTAACCCACAACACTCCATCTACCTTCCCCATACCTTTGCACAAGTATGGGGATGCACCATGCCCTCCTTCCTCATTGCTACCTTTTTGAGTTCTGAGTTTCCTTCAAAGTTCAGTTTCTGTTGTCTTCTACAGGAAGTCTTTCCTACTCTCCACATTTATTAGTACCTTTTGCCTTGTATCTCATCTTGTAATTATTGTTATATGGTTTAAATTACTTGTATATGTATTTATGCACATTTATATATATGCACACCTATATGTGCGTATATATATATGTACATCTGTATGTCTGTGTATATAATCTATAACTATATCTATCTGCTTCATATTTCTGATGGAAGAGAATAGAAGGTCCTTGAGTAAATCAGTCGATTGGTACTTCATAGGCAACTGCTATGTACCAGACACTTTGATAAACACTGGGGATACCAAGGAAGAAAACACAAAGCAAAACAAACAAAAACAAAACAGAACAGTCCCTATCTTCAAAGTATTCACCCATTAAGGGAGGACACAAGACACAAACAGGAATTTACAAATAGGCTGATGCTGTTGTGTACATCCTTCGTTGCTGAAGAAGACCATGCCATCAGAGAAAGGATGACATGACTTGCACTGGACTTTGTTTTGAGTGAAGAAGGGCTGTGCAAGGTCACCAGCCTTACTTTCCCCTTCTGAGACATCTGGAGTCAGTGACCAGATATTTGTCAGGATGACTGGACATGGCCCAGCATGCAATAGGGGACCTTGGCTTTTTCAGGTATTCACTTAGAGGGGCATAATGCCCATTGAGTGAATAGGCCTCATTAAGAAGTAATTGGGGAATGGCCCTTTTAATGAGCAAAAGAAAAAATAATTACTAATTGAAGCTGGGAGGGAAAAAGAAACTGTTCCTATCTAAGCCATCCACTAAGTGGAACTTGGTTCCAATTGAAAATGAAAAGCATTTTCACTAGAGGCCCCTCCATGGACTCTGCCTGAAACTGAGGCCTAGAGTGTCTAATGAACATTGTATATGCACCCACAAGTGTCCACAAGGACAAAAAGTGACAAGTCCTTCAGAGGCCTTAGAGTCCAAAACTTTGATGTGATTTGAAAGAAAACTGAGTCCTAGAAAGCTGGATAGCTCTCAGTGTAAGATCACTAATAAGGTCCAAGGATTAAAAGTGTCCATATCAAGGTAAAATATTAAAAGACATCAGAACTCAGGCAGGCACTGAATCATCTAACCTCCAGAGAAAACTTTATATGTTTCAGGGAGTTTGTGAGGAAAATATTGAGTGTAATTATTCAATCAACCAGATTTTTACTTGTTTGTTTTTCAGTTTATGTGTATAGGAATAGATAAAGTAGGCAACTAGGTGGCACAGTGCAAAAAGTGCAGAATTTAGAGTCAGGAAGACCTGAGTTCAAATCCTACATCAAGCACCTAATAAATGTGTCACCCTGTGCAGGTGACATAATGTGTCTTTGCCTCAGTTTTTTCATCTATATAATAGGGATAATAGTAGCATCTGCCTCCCAAAGTTGTGAGGATCAAATGAGATTACATATGGAAAGCACTTTGCACACCTTAAAGAACTAGCTGTTTTATCATCATTATTATCCTAGTCCGTAAGGCATTCTCAAAGAACCCAGGAGGGAGAGTTTTGTAAATTGCACATTGAATTTGCAATCAGAAAACCTGAGCTCACATTCTGACAATATTTGTGTGACTTTAGGCAAGTCTCTTATATGATCTGAACTTCAGTTACTTCGTCTGCAAAATGGGGATTATAGTCCTTACACTTCCTGCCCAAGAGGATTGCAAGGAAAATACTTGGTAGAAAATTTAAAGGACTATAAAAATGTGAATTATGTAAATTATTACTCTGATACCTATGGCTACTTCTTCCAACAAAGCAGATCACGGCCTATCCATGCACACTTCCTATAAACTTTCTAGTGGGATTCTCCCCTTTTTCCCCTACAAATCAGGAGCGTTTATCTTCTGAAGTTTTGTGAACATCATAAAACACTCTCATAGGTTATCCCCACCACTCTTGCCACATTCACAATCTACTTTCTTTTCTGGTCACATGGTTCTGATGACATGTTTTATGTGGTTTCTTTCACTGGTATGTGTTGTAGCCTATTCAGACCCACTATTTACCTCCATTGCTCTATGTGAATTATTATACTATTATACTGCTGAGAAAGATTATTTTTACAAATAGAATATATACGGGATAAAGTGAGATAATTTCAGATGGATGGCACTAAGATTAAAAGGAACTGGGAAAGGCTTTTTGTAGTAGGTATGATGTCGTCTGAGAATTGCAGGAAGCCAAGGAAAGTAGGAGGCAGTGATTAGGAGAGAGATAACTCCAGGCATGGAACAGCCAGTAAAAATGACCAGAGTTGGGATATAGAATATGTTGTACAAAGCACAAGCAAGGAGGCCAGTGTCACTGGATCAAAAAGCAGATTGTTGGGGTTCTGGGATGGTAGAAAAGCTTGAAAGAAAGAAAAGGTGCCAAATTAGGTGGCACTGTGGATAGAACACTGGGCTTGGGATAAGAAAAACTCGTTTTCAAGAACCCAAATCAGGTCTCTGACACTTAAAAGCTTTGTCAATTCACTTAACACTTTTTGCCTCAGTTCCCCATATGTAAAATGATCTGGAGAAGGAAATGGCAAATTCCTTCATAATCTTTGCAAGAAAACCCAAAACGGGGCCACAAAGAGTCGAATATGATTGAAACAAGTGAACAACAACACTTCATTGACATTGCTTTCAAAGAATCTGAGGTTACCTCCAAGCCATAAAGAAGCATCTTTGTGCACAGGGAGGAGGGGGATGAGAGGGAGGTTTATAAAATGTTAGGTGGCACAAAGGATAGAGTCCTTCAGCTGGAAACAGAAAATCCTGAGTTCAAATCTAGTCTCAGATATTAACCCTAGGCAAATCACATAACCTCTTTTTACCTCAGTTTTCTCATCTGTAAAATGGGGATAATGATAGCACCTGACTCCTAGGGCTGTTGTGAGGATCCAGTGAGATAATAATTGCAAACTGTTTAGTACAATACCTGCTTTAAAGTAGGCAGCATACGAATGCTAGCTAGCTATTGTGATTGGGCAGCTATGTGGCACCCAGGATAGAGCTTCAAGACTGTAGTTAGAAAGACCTGAGTTCAAATGGTCCTCAGATACTCACTAGCTGTGACCCCAGGCAAATCAATTAACTCTCTTTGCCTCATTTCCCTCATCTAAAAAATGAGCTGTAGAAGGAAATGGCAAACTACTCCAGGATTTTTGCCAAGAAAAGCCCCAAATGGGATCATGAAGAGTCAGATATGACTGAACACCATCAATAATTGTTCAGTTGTTTGCATGATTGTTTCCATGATTATATAATTCCTTGAGGTTTGTCAAGCAATTTATGTACATTATTTTTCTCTGTACATATTGGCTATCTCCTACTACAACCAAGCCATGAAGAGTTTTTAACCTTCTGATCTCAAGAATTCCCATAGTGAGGTCTTCCTTCCCTGATTAGTGATTCAGGTCAGGCCTCCTATAGCTTCCTGGCTACTTCTGCTCTTCTCTTTACCATTCCCACCCCGCGCTTAGCTCAAACACAGGACTAGCCACAATAAATGCTTATTGATGCATTGATGGACTAGCTCTGGAACCATAAGCAAATAAATACTGCCATTATTTCTAGAAAGGACTGGTTCATCTATTCCCCTATAGCTCCACTTAAGATTCCAGTAAATCTTTCTAATCAAAATACCCTCTCTGGCCACCTCTGCCATTTAGGTGTTAGATTCCCTTATGGAAAAGGAAGCAATTTGAGTACAATCCTTCACTTTTGTATCAGTATTGTCAACACTTGGCAGAGTGCTTTGCACAGAGTAGGTACCAATTGAATACTTTTGAATATATTCATTCATCTTATTTAATCTCAGAAGAACAATTGTTAGGCAAAACTGACATTTTTTCAATACCAAATATATAGGTAAGGAAATGAACATTCAGAAACTCTATGTGATTTACTCTGTGTCACAAAGATGGCAAGTGTCTCTTTGATAGGAAAGATATTTAAACACTGGTCATTTTGGCTCCAAGTTCAATGATTTGTTATGTTATCTCTATGATCTTGTGATTAAAGGAGAAAGTATGTAGCTCTATCTTTTCTTTAATTGGGTCCATTTTGGTCACACTTTGCACTAAGCAACAAAGATCATATTTGTATAGCACAATTTGGTTATAAACATCCTACATGGCACTCAAAAAAACTGCAGGAGGTGAGGAGAGTGAGATAGAAATTATATATAAAGTGATTCTCAGAGAGAATAAGGGTCTTTGCTAAGATCACACAGAAAAGGGCAAAGTATAAAATCACACCACTTTTCCCAGACTCCAAGTACAAACTCTTTCCAACACACTAGGTAACCAGTCTGTGATTTTAGTCCAATTTTTCTCAATCTGGATTAGAGATATTGTTTCCAGAGCAGTGGACCTGAAAGAAACCAATAACAGATGTTGAACAACCTGACCATTCTGCACCTACAGAAAAGACCTCCACTCAATTAAAGAGTGAAACAATTTCCTGGCATAGACAAAGCAAAGCCTATAATTAGAGCTTCCAACAAGTAATTTTTTAAAATTAATTTATTCATTTTTAGTTTTCAACGTTCACTGCTATAAGTTTTAAGTTTTCTCCTCCTCTTTGCCCTCTCCCTTCTCCAAGATGGCATGCCATCTGATATGGCTTTAAATATATTCCTATTATACACATTTTTACATTAGTCATGTTATAAAGAAGAATTAGGAAGAAAAAACAAAACAGAAAAAGAAAATAGTCTGCTTTACTCTACATTCAGACTCCATAGTTCTTTCTCTAGGTGAGGATGACATTTTCCATCATGAGTCCTTTGGAACTGTTTTAGGCACTTACATTGATGAGAAGGGATGAGTCTATCCTAGTCAGCCATTACATACTATGGCTGTTATTGTGTACAATGCTCTCCTGGTTCTGCTTACTTCACTTACTTCACTCAGTTCATATAAATCTTTTCAGGTTTTTCTGAAATTCACCTGTCCATCATTTCTTCTAGCACAATAGTATTCCATTCATATACCACAACTTGTTCAGCCATTTCTCAATTGATGGGTGTCCTCTCAATTTCCAGTTCTTGGCCACAACAAAAAGAGCTTCTAGAGATATTTTTGTACATGTGAGTTCTTTTCCCATTTTTATGATCTCTTTGGGATACAGCTCTAGAAGTGGTATTGCTGGGTCAAAGGGTATGCACAGTGTCATAGCTCAAAGGGCATAGTTCCAAATTGCTCTCCGAATGACTGGGTCAGTTCACAACTCTGCAAACAATGAATTAGTGTTCCAATTTTTCCACATCTTCTCCAACATTTATGGTTTTCCTATTTTGTCGTATTAGCCAATCTGATAGGTATGATGTGGTACCTCAGAGTTGTGTTGATTTGCATTTTTCTAATCAACAGCAATTTAGAGCATTATTTCATGTGACTATAGATATCTTTAATTTCTTCCCTGAAAACTGCCTGTTCATATCCCTGGCCATTTATCAAATAGGGAATGACTTGTATTCTTATAAATTTTACTCAGTTCTCTACATATTTTACAAATGACACCTTTATCAGAGACACTGGTTGAAAAAATTCTTTCCCAGTTTTGTGCTTCCCTCCTAATCTTGGTTGATTTGTCTTTGTTTGTACAAAACCTTTTCAATTTAATATAATCAAAATTATCCATTTTGCATTTCATAATGTTTTCTCTCTCTCTTGTTTGCTCATAAATTCCTCCATTCTCCATAGATCTGACAGATAAACTATTCCTTGCTCCCCTAATCTGCTTATAGTATCAGCTTTGTATCTAAATCATGTACCTGTTTGGACTTTATTTTGTTATGCAGTCAATGCCTAAACTTGTTAGTGACTTTGGATCTAGTCTTACCACTCCTTTTTCTTTCTTTTCACACATGCATCTAGCAACATAAATACTATAGTGTTCATATAATAATATTTGCTGATATATGTAGTGTTTTATGGTCACAAGGTGCTTTATATAAACCATCCTATTAGCAGTTAATACAAATATTATTAAGTCATTCTAATGAAGGGAATATTGAGATTCAGAAGTATGGAGCATTATTGGGTTCAGTAATCTGAGAGGAGCAGACATTAGTAGTTGGAAGGTTGAAGATAGGCTTCCTGAAGAAGATGGAGCCTGACCTAATTCTTGAAGGGAAACAAAAAAGACAGAGTTGAGTAAGCAGAACATTCTGGCACAGGATCATGATGATGATTCAGTCACAAATCCTTGGAGCTTCACTTTCTTCATCTGTAAGATGGGAATGATAAAACTTGTTCTCCTTGCCTTATAGGATTGTTGATGGTTCAATGAAACAGAGATTCACTTTGTAAATTTTATGAACTATCAAAATGAAAGAATTATTATTTTAGTACTCTCTTTATCCTTTATTACTTATTTCAAAGGGTTGCCAGGAGGAAAGTATTTTGTAAACAATAAAGCAAATGTTATTAGTGAACACCAATCAAGGAATTTTATAAAGTAGAAGTTCTTCAAAGCAATGGGACATATCTTAAATGTCTTTGAAATTTTAATGACATACCTGTGAGGAAACGTCTTACTCAGTCTAAAGGAAAGGGGTATAAGGAACCTGCAAAGAAAGGGGTCTGGGGTTATTCACTACTAACTTTGGATAAACCATGCAAATTGGGGTTGTGGTAGGTGAAGGTGGCCCATATTGAAGTCCTATCACTGAAGCTGGTGAGATGGGTAAATTGCCATGATTAAAGAGCTCTATTATCTTCCTGGGTTGTATTTTCTTGAATAAATCAGATGGATTAAATGAACTCAAACATTATCATCTTCTAGTTCTAACAATGTATGTTACTCAGCTACTCAGTAAGTTCCAATGTATCCCTGTTATCTCTCAGGTCAAATGAAATTCCTCTGTTTGATATTTAAAACCCTTTAAAACCTGGACCCACCATACCTTTCCCTTTCTGTTTTTTTGTTGTTGTTGTTTATTATTTGTTTTTTAATAGTACACACACACACACACACACACACACACACACACACACACTTATACAACCAAATTGGCCTTTTTGTTCCTACTCATATAAGACATTCCACTTCTTCTATCTTTGCCTTCCATTCTCCATGCCTGAAATGTTCACCCTCCATTATTTACACCTGTGAAAAATCACTATTTTCTTCAAAGCTCAGCTCAAGCATCACCTTCTATCTGAAATCTTTCTTGGTTGCCCCAGATGTTAGGGATTTTTACTCAAAATGATCTCATGACTACTTTGTATTTAATTATATATGTTCATATTATCTTTGTCAAACTATCATGAACTCAAATGAAGACTTTTATTTTTTTCATCTTATCTCCTTAGCACCTTGCGTCACAGGTGGTACATAGCACATGCTTAATAATCACTTGTTGATTGATTCTAAGCTTCAAATGCTATATCATATCTCTAGTCCTAGTTATAATGTATTATGATCTGTGTCAAAGCATTCTCTGCCTTCTATATTCCAACATTCAATGATCTTTTGTCCCATCTCTAGCATTCTGTGCTCCGTGGAGCCTGCCAACCCTAAGTTCAAATTGTAATATTCTATAGCACCATGTGATCATAGATTTGGAACCAAAAAGATCCTTAGAGATCTTATTCCAGATCAATCCATTCACTTTCCAAAAAAGGAAATGAAATCTCAGAGCCTGACCTGAATGTACACAAATAATAAATATCAGGGATGATATTCATTTCCAACTCCACTGCCCATCATTGCAGTACCTTTTCTGCCATGATCCACTGCTCATGTTCTATGTTCTTAGGGATTTTGCACTTCTAACAGTTGGCAATATGGCATTCTATGTTCTAAGGTCCTTCAATGATACTGTGATTGTATGGTCCATTTACCCAACAAAGGTGGGCATGCTTTAAGATATAGTTGAATTCTGGGCAAATCACCTTTTGCCTAGGCTTAGCTAGCAGAGCCTGCTTGAGGGCTTTGCAGACCTACATGCAAAACACACAATCCCTCTGTCTCCACGGAAGCCCATTTATTGGTATGTAATCCCCACTAGAGCTAAAGCTTCCCATGAGTGATGAAACTAGGCTACATATCCTTAGACAAAATAACACTGTCTAAATCAAGCAAATGTGTTCCGTCTGGCACTATGTAACCAGAGTTAGAGTTCTGAATTAGGACAATTTTATTACAATTTAAACCTATACTTTGCTATTTTATCTGGTTTAGAAATGTGCTGATATTTGTTTATTTTCAATGCTCTGTTGAACTGAAAACTTTCATTAATATTTGTGGCTCCTTTACTTTTTCTTCTAAAATTATCATAATGGATGGATTTACGGTTCTGAAACTGTAACCAAATTTTAATAATGGAGCCATTAATATATACCTTAGCTTGAGGGTATGTTATCGGTGACAATGTAATATTTGCTTTGAAAGTAGAAATCCCTAAACTAATATTTTTATATCTCCATGTAAAGTTGCATAAATGTCTCCCCAGCTAGGTGCACATTGTGCTGTCTTGACAATTAGAACTCTCCTACAGATGTTGTTTCTTTCTTCTCTTTTGAAAAAAATGAAACCAAGATGTTTAAAATATAAAAGAAATTAATTATTAAGATGATCTTGAGAATTGAGGAAAATAATTTGGATGGGATTTCAATTTGAAAAGATTTCTTTTTCTCTATGATTCTTTAAGCAAACTTTGGTGATTCTTTTTCCCCTCTCTGAGAGGCAAGGATACATTTACATTTAAATGGAAACACATATATTTTTGACAAAGACCATATACTTACCTTCCCTAAAAGTGATATTTAACAATAGAAACATAATATATCTTAGAACTACTTCGTCTTTTCTAAGAAGGAAGGAAGGGATGAAGGAAGGAAGAAAGGAAGGAAGGAAGGAAGGAAGGAAGGAAGGAAGGAAGGAAGGAAGGAAGGAAGGAAGGAAGGAAGGAAGGAAGGAAGGAAGGAAGGAAAGAAGGAAGGAAGGAAAGAAGGATGGATAACCAATATTGTTATGAAACCTGTCCCATTGAGCTCCCAACAAAGTACTTTACGAAATAGCATATCAGAATCACATAACAGGAAATGTAGGAGAAAACTAACTCATCTACTTTGCTCATATATGTGTTTGTTGTTGTTATTTGTTTTTATTTTTAACAGAGGAAGAAACCAAGACTAATAAGAGAGAAAAGAATCTTGTACAAAATGGTACTACTACTACTAAATTTCAGAAGCAAAATTTGAACCTAGTCCTTTTGATTCAAGTTTGATGTTCATTCCACTCTCTTTGACTTGCCCACCCAATAAAAAAATAAGTATAAAACTACCCTGCTTATAGAATGATCGAATTCCCCAGTCAGCTATCATATTTTTCCACTCCATTGTTTCACAAAGATGCTAGGACTCCGACTTGGGAACAAGACTTATTCTAGGCTACATGGCTAGTTGGAGAACAGGAAGCAAGTACCCACCTTTCCCCAATTGCAATTTCAAGTGCATCTATCATAATTTTATATAGCCTCATGACCTTGTTGCCTGCTTTCCAAAGGTAGACTACATGTGACCCAGTTATAAATAGTGAAATCATTGATTACACTTTTGTTTATTTTTCTGTTAGTAGGGCTAATCTTGAGTTATAAGTTGGCATTCTTCCTAATTAAGGTTATTAAATTTTAATGAGTTCATAAAAAAGCGTGTAAGTTGCAGAAGACAAATTTCCTACATTTTGTGGCCAATGGGAGTAAACAGAAATTTTAATAAAAGAAGCCGTAGATATAGAGTCAGATGACTTGGGTTTGTCCTCTTTGGAGAATTTACAAGCTGATGACCTTGAGCAACATTTCTTGTCCCCTCTGAATCACAGGATCATAGATTTAAAGCTAGAAGGGGACATAGAAGTCACTGGATCTAATGGCCTCATATAATAGATGAAGAGAAATTAAGTGACTTACCCTGGATTACACATCAATTAAATGCCTAAGGAAGGATTTGAACTCAGGACTCTATGTCTAATGATTTATACACTATACCACCTTGCTGCCTGTTATTCATCTACCAAGAGTGAGAGAGACTACATAATCTCTATTCTTCTAACTCCAAATCTTATTACCTATACTTACTAAAGATATAGCCAGGGTTTAAATCTTATATTTCCTATTTTTGTCAACATTTTCATGAACTACACATATAAATAAAACCTTATTTCATGTGCCTGAAAATTGATTCTTCCCTTTTTGGCTTTCATTGTTCTTTACACTATAGGAGTTAGAGTCAGGAGACCTGAGTTCAAATCCTTTCTCATTCCTATAAACAACTGTGTTTGTGCATGTCACCTAACTCCTACGAGTCTCATGAATTCAAGGGGTTAGCTTACATCAGGAGTCCGCAAAGCTCTTCTGAAGTCCAAATCTAGCCTACCTCTGTTTTGTTATGGTCCAGCTAAGTTGTATTATATTTACAAAGGAAAATATAAAAACAACAATAACAAAACATTTTCAGCTTGTGGGCTTTACAAAATCAGGTAGCTGATAGATTAGATCTTCTGGTCACAGTTTATTGTCTCCTGCATTAAATACTAGAAGTCTTTTCCTAATCTAACATTCCCTGATTCTATGTTATCTACAATGGAATTGATAATACAGAGTTGCTTTGAGGATACACTAAATTAGAACATTTGGTAAATTAGAAAATTTTGGAAGTATCTTGTGCATGTAAGGTATATTTCTGTTTTTAGTGGTTATTACTTACTTATTTTCAGTTGTATCCAACTCTTTGTTAGCACTTTTGTGGTTTTCTTGACAAATATACTAGAATGGGTTGCCATTTCCTTCTCCAGCTCATTTTAGAAATGATGAAAATGAGATAAACGTGGTTGAGGGATTTGCCCAGTGTCACACAGCTAGTAAGGGTCTGAGGCCAGATTTGAACTCAGGTTTTCCGAATTCAAGGCCCAATGCTCTATCTATTGTATCATCTGACAGCCAAAACTTTTTAGTAATTAAATATGTTAGTAATTAAAATGGCAATTACTTATAAAAGTAATTAGAAATCAAAGCTAAACAACGAGATGAGCTGTTTCATGAAGTAATGAGCTCCCCATTCCTGTAGTTGGTGAGATGGTGACTTGTCAGGGAGGTGAGGTCGTGACTTGTCAGGGAGGTGAGGTCATGACTTGTCAGAGGTTTGATACAGGGATTTTCTGCTCAAGTAGCAATTGGACTAAAAGACTTCATAAATTGCTCTTACCCCTGAAATTCTGTGTTTCTAGTTAAATGAAAATCATTCTCTACACAAATGGTTAAATTTCAAAGTTTCAACGAATCCTCTTTTTCTGTGATATGAAATGTATCCACATGGAACGCCATAGGATGGCATGAAAAAAACATCAAAGTGTATTGAATGTAGGAGTTGTACAATACAAAATAATTAGGAGGGGGAATTTTTAAAAACAGTATATAAAATTAAAATTTATTTTTCTAGGCCATTTTTTCCTCACATAATAGTAAGAGGCAGAGAGCCATACATATAAACATTTTTTAAATGGGATCTTCGGGGTCAAGTGAGACAATGGTACACATTCAACATCCATATCCTGAGCTAGTCCTTTGAACCTAGTGAGTCCTCTGGGTATGAGTAAGTTAGGGGATATAGGGGATAAGGAAAGCCAAGACTCTATTCATTTCTGGTCAGCATAATTAAATCAGTTTCTAAAATAGGTTTGTCTTACCATTCCAAAACATCAGAGGACTGATAGTGAAGCATGCCTCAGTTTGGAGAAGTGGTGATATAAGGTAGGGCATAAGGTATTGTCACACAAGGATAATGCATTGATTTGTCTTGCTTAACTGAATTTACTTGCTAGAAAGAAATGTTCTATTGGTTGGTATATAGTCATGGGGAAGAACTATTGATGTTTAGAAAGAGGAAAACATTAAAAATCATAAATATCAATGTGAGTAGGAAGATAATATTAAGAATTCACTGACTTAAAAAAAAAGGAATGGGGACAAAAATCAGCTGGGATTAGTCCTAATCCTCTCCCCTCAACACACACACACACACACACACACACACACACACACACACACACACGCACACATAGACACATACACACACTCTAGAAATTACTTAAACCAAGCACTTAGGCTGGCAAACAAGTTAAATTCCTCAATTTGGGAAGAGACTGAATCAGCTTTGTAGTCTACACAAGAGAACTCACTGTCAAAGGGGAGAAATTAGAAAAGTGAGTCATCAGAGAAGAAAAAGAAACATTTCAAATTAGCTTAATAATTTGAAAAGGAAGAAAATTCAATTAAGAAAACAGAGAACACAAGTAGGTAAATCAATAGAAAGAGAACTAAAATGATATGGAAGGATTGTGTTTGTTCTTCGTTGCTGGAAAAAGATCATGGCATCAAAGATATGATGACATGACTGGATAGAGGAGTACTGAAACATCAAAAATATATGTTTCTCCAAATCAATATTACAAGACAAAAGAAATTTAAACACCTGATGAAATACCAAACTCTAGAATTCCAAGAGAATATTGATCAAAAACAAGATGTTTTTAAATGGTTAAAAGATAAAAACTATAAAAGACTAACAAATACCAAAACTAGAAATTAATTACTGACAAGACATATTTGAATTCAAGACTCACCAGAAAAGAAAAAGAGAGTAAAGATGTCAAATATAAGTATAATCAAGGGAAGGACAATCTTGAAGAAAAAAAACAAAAAGCAACAATGTTGAAGTAACAACACATAATCTCTATATAAGCAAAAGCCATTGACCCAAAAGACAGCTTAGTCAGAGACAAGTTAAATAGCATAAGTTTCCCAAAAGGATGTGATAAATTGAAAGACAATAATGTAATTATTCAAGAAACATTTTTAAAAAAGAACAACCTAGACTTCCTGAAGATTGAAAACAAAGCACCGATTAAAAAAAATCAGATTGCCTCCAGAATAATCAATAAGCATTTATTAAAGCCTTACTATGTGCCAAGCACTTTACTAACTCCTGAATTTACAAGGATAGGACAAAGTTCCCCAGCTCTCAAGAATATAATTCATTAAAAGAAGCTGAAAAGTAAGGTGGATGGGAGTTGTGAGGTAGGAAAATATATAATGATATTACTGCCCTGATTAGCCTCTTTAAATTGAAATCCTTCAGGAAATCTCCAACCTCTCCTATCACAGGGAGGGAGAGACCCCAAGGGCAAAGGTGTAAATTTCAGAGTTGATGTGATTTTGCAAGATGATGAGTTCCTATAGAGCCTGATAAAATCTGTGAATCCATAAGGTAAAGGAAGATAAAATAAATTTTACATTTTAATCTTCAAAATACATTTTAGTCAAATTTTAAAATTCCAACTCTAACATTTTTTTTCAGGGACTCTGGAGAAAGACCTTCAAATATAAAGTCAAAGGAAGTTCAAATATTTCAAAAGTATTCTGAACCCACTAAGATCTACACAATGGAATGAGATTATATATTCCAAAAAAAGGAAGGGAATCCAAGACGTAACGCAAGATGACAAACTTAAAAACTGGGCATAGTAATAAAAATATAAAATATAAAAAATAAAAATATAAAATAAAAAATATAAAAATATAAAATAAAAAATATTTTTAGTAAAAGAAGAATTTCAGACATTACTGTAAAATGAAACAAAAAAGTGAGCAAAATAGTTGACTTTCAATGATTCCAAACTACGAAAACTCAAGAAATGCAAATAATTAGAACTACCAAGGACAGGATAAATGATGAAAAAAATCACACAATTTCTAGAAGTAATTTTAGAAATAATGGGCTTAAAAGGGAGGAACCACTAAGAGATCTTTTGTTACAAGAATTAAGAGAATGTTTGTTTTTAATAAACACAGAGATTTACATGAAAGCATAATTTAAAGAAATAGGAGGAGTATCAGAGGAGAAGTAGGCCTGAAATACCATGGACTCAACCCCAGAACTGCCTACTGATCAATCAGCACATTTAAAAAATGTGTATTTTATTTTTAATTTATGAAATAAAACCAACATTTCCATAATATAGTAGAATAAAAAATGATTGCATGTGAAACTACACATTTATTATGTACAACTTGCTATTGCTTTTAAGATATAATAGTTATCATATTGTCCCCCATTTTTTCTTTCCCCCACACTAGAGATGGCTACCATTACACACACACACACACACACACACACACACACACACACACACATACACACAGACATGCATACACACATGCATATATATATATATATATATACATATATATGTACACATACACATATGGTAAATCAGTACATTTGTCCACCTACATTGCAAAACAAGAAAGTATATTTATGGGAAAAAGGGAATCAGATAACAGATAGAAATGTGCAATACATCCTAATTGAATCTTTTGGTGAATAACCAAGGGAAGATGACTCCTGAAGTTTCTGAGCCATAACAGGAATAAGAGTCAGTCAATAAGCATTTATTAAGGACCTACTGTGTACCTGGCCCTGTAAGCACCAGAGTTGTAAAGAAAGGCAAAAACAGTCTAAATTCTCAAGAAGCTCAATTTAATCTGAGAGACAAGATGCAAACAGCTATGTACAAGTGAACTATATAGAAGATAATTTGGAAACAATTAAAATAATCAACAAAGGGAAATCATTAGATGGGAGGATATGGAAAGACTTCTTGCAGAAGGTGGAATTTTACCTGGGACTTGAAGGAAACCAAAGAAGTTAGTGGGCAGAGAATATACCAGGCACAGGGGACAGTTAGGCAAAGAGATAACATCTCCAGTCAGGAGATGGAGTATCTTATGTGAGAAACAAGGAAGTGGGTGTTACTGGATTGTGGAGTAGATGTGTGGGAGGGTGTAAGATGTAAGAAGACTACAAAGGGAAAGGGAGATTATAAAGAGCTTTCAATGACAATCAGAAGAATTTAAATTTGGTACCAGAGGGAATAGGGAACCATTAGAGTATATTAAATAGAGTCACATGGTTATACCTGTGGTTTAGGAAGACCAATTTGACAGCTTAAATGGAGGATAAACAGAATAGGTCATGTTGTACTTGTGATTTATGGGAGGCAGACCAATCATCAGTCTATTAAAATGGACAGTTCAGGAGTAAGGTATAAGGTGGCTGTTTAAGGGAAGAAAAGAGGACATATGCAGGACATATTACTGAAGTAAAATTGACAGGCATTGACAAGATTGGATATAAAGGAATGAGAGAGAATGAAGACTTAAAGATGACACCTAGGCACTGAGAGAATAGGACCAGGAGGATGATGTTAACTTCAGTACTAACAAGGGGATTAGGAAGATAGGAGTGTTTGGGAAGGAATGTAAATTTAATTTTGGAAATGTTGAGTTAAAGATGCCTCCAAAATACCTAGTTAAAGGCATCAGAAAGATAGTTGGAAATATGAGATTGGAGGCCACCAGAAAGATGAGGGCTAGATAAGTAAATATGAGAATCATCTGCATAAAAATGATCATTTAATCCATAAGAGCTGATGAGATCACCAAGTAAAACAGTATAGGGATTTTAGAGAAATGGACCCAGACATAGCCCTGTAGTTAGGGGGAATAAAGTCCTACAAGAAAATGGGAGAGTTGGCAAGAAGGAGGAATTAAAACATGGGTAATGAAAGGAAAAGGTCGAAACCAAATAGGAGAGGGAATACTACTGAAAATCCCTCCAATGAGGAAAGAGATAACATGTCTATAATGGGGAATGGGAATGTTATGAGTGATCTAACACGGTTAATTTGGTGCATAAGAATACCCCTTTCTCTGAGAGAGCATTGTACCTCCATGGACATATGATGCTAGGAGAAGAGAAACTGGACATTCTGGGGTGATCAGCAATCAGAAAGTGAACGTATGGACCCATAGATGATATCATATGAAAAGTGAGAAGGATAAGGATCACAGGCAGGACAAGGAATAGAAATGAACTGATGGGTAATTTGTGTCATGGAAAAATATTTCTATCCTCATTGTTTCCTTCATGAATTGTTATCACTACAAGTGAGACACAATAGAAAAACAGGAAAATGGGGCATAATATACAAAGGTAATAGCATAAAAATTGACTAGGAGAAGGAGTTCAGACTTGGTATTTTCAGAAGCTTTTATTTCTTAAGGAACACAAAGAGACTAAATAAGGAGAAAAAAACAAAGTTATTGACAAAAATTAAACCAAAAAAATGTTCATAACAAATAAAAATGGACAATGAGATGAGAATAAGGTATGGATAGACAAAGCCCTCAAACAGAAAAAAATATAATATAATAAGTTAGGGGAGAGGAGAGCTTTTATAACAACAAAGAATAATAAAGAAAATAAGGAAAAAAGAATGGAGAAGCACTATATAAACTAAATAAAAGAAAGGAAGATAGTCAATGAAGTATGACTGCAGAAGTAGTATCCAGTTTGACAAACAGGAGTAGGAGATGAGAGGAGGGGGAAAAAGTCTAATCAGATAGATTACATCAAATTCGGTATAGCAAATTAATTGGAGAGAGAATACATTGATCTAAAAAATATAAGGGAGCAAAAAATAAAAATCCTAAAAACAAAACTAAAAAGTTGCTAGAAACACATCAATGTAAACATAGATATTAGTTTAAATTTGAATGGTTCAAGAGACACACACAGAGAGAGAGAGAGAGAGAGAGAGAGAGAGAGAGAGAGAGAGAGATTAGATAAGAAAATAAGACCTTGTAATTGGGAATAGGTGGTGTTAAAGAGGATTTAGGGAGAACAATCCACCATGGAATGTTGTTAGAGTAGTGAATAGGTATAACCATTCTGGAAAGTATGGAATTGCACAAATAAAGTGGTAAAAATTTCCAAACATTTTGATCCCAAGATTACATTGCTGTCTATAGCAGTAAGCACCCCAACATGCACAGGGGGGCCTGCTATCACAGGTTCTTAGATCTACATTCATGAAGGGAAACAACTTTCAAAGGGTTAAAAATCACTTTAATCAAGCACATGTATCATTCCTTTAACCAAGTACATAAATCATTCAGTTAGTTCAGGAAGTCAGCACCCTGAATTTCAAAGAAAATACAGTAAAATCAAAAGATCAACAGACATGACTTCCTCTGCCTGAATGCAACAGACAATTGGACCCTAACTGTCTGACCATAGTTACCAGAGAGGCAAGCACAACATCTGAGTTCTCAAAGCTGGAGGGGATCCTTAGAGGCTTCTAAGAGTCCTCATCTGGCACTCAAATCTTCTTACCAAAAATTAAGTCCCAAAGTAAAACCTCAACTCTTTATACCTTTTATGGAGCCAGAGAGCATTACAATCCTTGAGAACTATTGCCTCATTAACAAAAGTCTTGATCCTTCCCACAACTTTTCCCTAATCAAACTCCCCTTAATGGGTAGGCCCATTAATGGGTGGGGAAGATCTTTAATCACATTAAAATAACTAACAATACAAATACATATACTATATACTATTTCTAGTTAAAGAAACTCCTGTTTCTATACTTTATTAATTGTAAAGACTCTTGATTGATAATGCAAGATTCAATCAGAGGCACTTGACCATACTAAAACAAAAAACATTCAAAAGATCCTATTTTGATTGCCATTAGACTGGCATATACTCCAAATAGGTCACCAACAACAATAACAACAACAAAAATTTTCCCACATTCAACATAATATTTCTATCTCTATGCTTTTTTTATAGAAGAAAAAAAACAACAAACGAAATAAAATGTGTATCTTTCAATTTTGTAATGGTTAAATTTATGGCACTTGAATATAAGGAGGTACTACTCTCCTATGTGAAATGAATACAGAGAAACATGGAAAAACTTAAGGTGAATTATCACAAAGTAAAGTAAGCTGAACCAGAAAAACAACATACCCCTTGATTACTACAATGTAAATGGAAAGAATATCAACTACAAAACAGTTAAAACTGAAGTTTGTGAATTTGTAAAGACCAAGCTTGACCCAATAAGAAATGCAAGAAAATATTCACAACCCTGCATAGCTGGGGGTTCCATAAGTCTGAAAAACTGCTTATTACATCAGATGTTTAAAATATGTTGCTTAATTTTACTGATTTTTTTCTTCTTCGTTTTAAGGGAAAACTTTCAGAGAGAGAAAAGAATTGGAAGTAGGGGAAGATAAAAGTGACATAAATAAAAAAATAATAAAATACCAGTCATCCACTGCATACAGTATATTAAACTTGAGGCACTGTAGTTTAGGGGAAAGAGAGATTCCTTGGAGTCTCAGAATCAGAGGAGAAATTCTTTCCATTTCTTTCTCTGACACTTAATAGTTGAGTGACCATGAGCAGTTATTCAATCTTTAAAATTATCAGGTTTTTTTTTTCATCTGTAAAAGGGCAATTTGAGTCAAGTCAATACATATTTATTCAGTACCTACCATGTGCCATGTCTTATGCTAAATGCTAGGGATCAAAGGAAAGCCCAGAGCAGCCCCTACTCTCAAGAAAGTCACTGTCTGATGGAGGAGACAACATGCAAATAACTGTACAAACAAGATACAGACAGGATAATTTGGAAGCACTCTCACTGGGAAACCTCTAGGATGAAGGCAGATCAGGAAAGGCTTCTTAAAGTCTTTGCAGAAATATTCCTGCAGGAAGAGTAGTATCACCAAACTTCCAAAGTTATTGTGATCAGATGAGAGTTTTCATGTAAATTGCAAATCTTAAAGTGTTATATAACTGGCAACTTTTATTACTAGGTGTTGGAGCAGATATGAGACTCAGGTAAAACGTGGCCCTAGCTCTCCTGGAACTGACAGGCTGGTCGAGAGATAAGTTAAACACTGATAACAAGAAATCATAGGAGAAATGATAACTACCTTTAGGTATTTGAAAAAGCAACATTGAGGAGAAATTAGGCTTACTTTATTTGGCTCTAGAAAGAAGAAGTAATACATGATAAATATGTTACAGGGGTATGAAACTCTGCTGTGGGAGATTTGAAGGGAGAAAGAACTGCTTCCAACTGGAGAAATCAGGGAAAACTTGATGAAAGAAGTGGACTTTAAGTTGATCTTTAAGAATAGCTGGAATTGGGGGGCGGAGCCAAGATGGCGGAGTAGAAAGATGCACATACACATAGCTCTGAACCCACTACCCATAGAACATCTGTAAAAAGTAACTCATGGCGAATTCTGGAGCAGCAGAGGCCACAGAACAGTGGAGCGAAGGAGATTTCTGTTCCAGAGGGACCTGCAAACCTCTTGCAAAAGGTCCATCGCGCTGAGGATGTGGAGCCCAGCCCAGCCCTGCCACGGCCCCGGCACCGAGAGGAACAGTTCCAAGCGGGCTTCAGGGACGGGATCTCCCAGCGGCTGCACGGGTCCCTCCACCCACAGGTGACAGGGGTCAGTGAGAAGGTCTCTTTGGTGGGTCGAGAGGGGAGTGGGGTACCCCCATAACTCAGGCCCCCTCGGGAGGCAACAGTGGAGGCGGGAGAAGACCGAGGCTCCCCAAACAGGGAGGAGCCCGAATCCATTGTTGAAGGTCTCCTGAGGGAACTGAGCCCCAATCAGCGGCCCTGCCCCTACCTGAGCACCTGAACTTAATCTCACACTGAATAGCAGCCCTGCCCCCGCCCAAAGCCCTGAGGCTGGCAAGCAGCATTTGAGTCTCAGACCACAAGCACTGGCTGGGAGGATCTGGAGGCAAGGTGGGTATGAGGAGAATATTCAGAGGTCAAGTCACTGGCTGGGAAAATGCCCAGAAAAGGGAAAAAAAAAACCAAGACTATAGAGGGTTACTTTCCTGGTGAACAGGTTTCTCCTCCCCTCCTTTCTGATTAGGAAGAGTGGAGCTCACCATCAGGGAAAGACACGGAAGTTAGCACTTCTGTATCCCAGCCCTCTCAGTGGGATCAGACCTGGGAAAAGCTCAAAAAGGGCTCAGAAAATTTTGAAAATTATGTTAGAGGACTGGAGGAAAAACTGGAAAGAGCAATCAAAGACATGCAAGCAAAGTATGAACAGGAGATCAGCACCTTGCTAAAGGAGACCCCAAAAAATGCTGAAGAAAATAACACCCTGAAAAATAGGCTAACTCAATTGGCAAAGGAGGCTCAAGAAGCCAATGAGGAGAAGAATGCTTTCAAAAGCAGAATTAGCCAAATGGAAAAGGAGATTCAAAAGTGCACTGAAGAAAATAGTTCTTTCAAAATTAGAATGGAATAGATGGAGGCTAATGACTTTATGATAAACCAAGAAATCACAAAACAAAACCAAAAGAATGAAAAAATGGAAGATCATGTGAAATATCTCATTGGAAAAACAACTGACCTGGAAAATAGATCCAGGAGAGACAATTTAAAAATTATGGGACTACCTGAAAGCCATGATCAAAAAAAGAGCCTAGACATCATCTTTCATGAAATTATCAAGGAAAACTGCCTTGAGATTCTAGAACCAGAGGGCAAAATAAATATTTAAGGAATCCACAGAACATCGCCTGAAAGAGATCCAAAAAGAGAAACTCCTAGGAATATAGTGGCCAAATTCCAGAATTCCCAGGTCAAGGAGAAAATATTTCAAGCAGCTAGAAAGAAACAATTCAAGTACTGTGAAAATACAATCAGGATAACACAAGATCTAGCAGCTTCTACATTAAGGGATCGAAGGGCATGGAATAGGATATTCCAGAAGTCAAAGGAACTAGGACTAAAACCAAGAATCACCTACCCAGCAAAACTGAGTATAATACTTCAGGGGAAAAACTGGTCTTTCAATGAAATAGAAAACTTTCAAGCATTCTTGATGAAAAGACCAGAGCTGAAAAGAAAATTTGACTTTCAAACACAAGAATGAAGAGAAGCATGAAAAGGTGAACAGCAAAGAGAAATCATAAGGTAGTTACTAAAGGTGAACTGTTTACATTCCTACATGGAAAGGCAATACTTATAACTCTTGTAACTTTTCAGTATCTGGGTAGTTGGTGGGATTACACACACACACACACACACACACACACACACAGAGAGAGACAGAGAGACAGAGAGAACAGAGTGAATTGAATAGGATGGGATCATATCTTAAAAAATGAAATTAAGCGGTGAGAGAGATATATTGGGAGGAGAAATGGAATGGGGCAAATTATCTCTCATAAAAGAGGCAAGCAAAAGACTTATTAGTGGAGGGATAAAGAGGGGAAGTGAGAGAAAAACATGAAGTTTACTCTCATCACATTCCACTAAAGGAAGGAATAAAATGCACACTCATTTTGGTATGAAAACCTATCTTACAATACAGGAAAGTGGGGGATAAGGAGATAAGCAGAGTGGGGGGGATGATGGAAGGGAGGGCAGGGGGAGGAGGGAGCAATATGAGGTCAACACTCATGGGGAGGGACAGGATCAAAAGAGAATAGAAGTAATGGGGGACAGGATAGGATGGAGGGAAATATAGTTGATCTTATACAACACAACTATTATGGAAGTCATTTGCAAAACTACACAGATTTGGCCTATATTGAATTGCTTGCCTTCCAAAGGGAAGGGGTGGGGAGTGAGGGAGGTAAAGAAGTTGGAACTCAAAGTTTTAGGAACAACTGTCGAGTAATGTTCTTGCCACTAGGAAATAAGAAATACAGGTAAAGGGGTATAGAAAGTTATCTGGTCCTACAGGACAAAAGGGAAGTTGGAGACAAGGGCAGAGAGGGATGATAGAAGACAGAGCAGATTGGTCATAGAGGCAATTAGAATGCTTCGTCGGGGGGGAGGGGACAAAAGGGGAGAAAATTTGAAACCCAAAATTTTGTTAAAATGAATGTTAAAAGTTAAATAAATAAATAAATAAATAAAAGAATAAAAAAAAGAATAGCTGGAATTACGGAAATATTTTTGCATGACTATACATGTATAACGTATGTCAGATTGCCTTCTCAATGAAGGGAGACGAGGGAAGGAGGAACAGAGAGAACTTGGAAATCAAAGTTTTAAAAATAAATGTTAAAATATTTTTACATTTAACTGGGGAAAAATAAAATACTAAATAAATTTTCAAAAATAGATAAAAATAATAACAGATCTCTGCCTGAATATAGGACTTTTAAAGCATTGGGAAAGGGTGGGACACAAATAGAAAATACTGAGAAGTCCAGTTTTACTGAGGATAGAGTGCAATGAAGGGGAGCAGTATGGGTTAACACTGGAAAAGTTGAATGAAATCATATTGTGGAAGGCATTGAGAAGAGTTTGAGCATCACTCAACTAAAAAGGAATAATTAAGGATTTGAAGCAAGGCAGCTTGGGATCATTTCTGTGCATAAGGATATATGGGAGTAGAAAATAGAGAGGAGGGAAATTTACCCATGAAGAAGAAATTGAAATCATCTAGGTGCTAATGAGGTCCCGAACCAGGGTGATGGTTGTAGGAAGAGAGTGGAGGTTGTATGTGCCTCAATCTTCTCCTCAATCTGCTTCTGATATAAGAATATCTGCATGAAAAATGACTTGGAGAAGAGAGATTAGAGGTAGGGAAATGGGTTTGGAGGTTATAACAACAGACCTAGATTAGAGACAAAAAAGTAGTGAATGTGGGTAATGGTCACATTAATGAAAGTAGAAACTAGGAAGTAGGTCACTGGGACTAGAAATTAGAAAGACCTGAGTCTAAATTTCTCCTCAGATACCTACTAGCTTTGTTACCCTGGGCAAATTACTTAACTTCTCTGCCTCACTCTTCGAATCTGTAAAATGGGAATAATAATAGCACCTATCAAGCAGAGTTATTATGAGGATCAAAGGAGATAATATTTATTTAAAAAATGATTAGTACAGTGGCTGACACACAGCAGGTGCTTAATAAAGGCACATTTCATCCAGTTTCATAGACTACAAGAGATGTAAAGGTAACTTCAAAAGTATTTGTTATCTGATTGAATGTGGGGGTGAGGGAAAGGGAAGAGTCAAATATTACTCCCAGGTTTTATCCCAAGTTACTCAGAGGATGGTAGCCCATGTAATAGAAATTTAGAAAGCTGAAGAAAGTGAAAATTTAAGATCTAAGATGATGTATTTAGTTTTGAATATGATGCAATTAAGCTACTATTGAGAAATCCAGGCAGAGATGTCCAGCAAGGAGTCAGCGATACAGGACTTCAGTTTAATGGAGAGATTAAAACAGGATACAAGGATCTGGAAGCCATTTGTAAGAAAAGTTAAATGAACTCATGGAAGAAGATGAGAGGGCTAAGGAAGAGCCTGCAGAGAAAACTGTAGGGTTCAAAACAGAGCCTTTGGGGACAGCCAAGCTCAGGATGGAGGAGACAAAAGAAAAGGTAGCAAAGTTTTAAGGTGAACCAGGGAAAAGGAGTGTAACAGATACAAAGACAGATGAGGCCATCGAGGAGAGGGTCAACAATATCAGAAGTTATAGAAAGTTCAAGGAAAATGAGACCTGAGGAAAACCTATTGGGAAATTATCAGTAATGTAAGAAAGAGTAGGTTCATTACAGTGGTAGTATCAGAAACCACTCTGCATGGAATTGAGGAGTGAGTGGGTGATAGGGAAGTGAATGCAGGGTAGATTTCCAAGGAATATATAAGCAAAGGAGTGATAGCTATAGTACTACAACTTGAGTGGGGTGGACGAAGATGGTAGGTTCAAGAGAAGACTTTTTGAGGAGAGAGAAATGTAAGCATGTTCATAGGCAGCAGGAAAAGTTATAAATACAGATTAAAAAGTATATGTGTGTGTGTGTGTGTGTGTGTGTGTGTGTGTGTGTGTGTGTATGCGTGTGCTTTTCCAGGTCAGATTTTTGGGAAGTAACCAGACAGTATTTGAACCTATACAGAATCTCCATTTTATCCTGGAAATACAGTCTTTGGAAGAAAAAATACTTGACAGTTTTGATGAATGAGAAACACTCAGTTTTGATTTTGAGCTTGTATTATTTATAAATGTGGTTCACGCAAAAGGAAAACAGAGAAGGAGGAACTTAGACATGGTTGAGTCAGACTGTGCTTCATTTACAATCCCATGGAAATCTGACAAGAGTGAAATTTGCATCTGAGAACAAAAAAACAGATGAGGTTGCAGTTTATTTTTTCTGGGGAAAAAGAAGAAAGAAAAAGAACCCCCAATATATGTGAGCAGATTCTGATATATGGAAAAAGCTGAGTTTCCAACAGACATAGTATTGTTTAATTCCTGTGGTCAAATTTTATAATTAGAAATTTCACATAAGAGCATTCTTTACTATATCCCATAACTTTTTTATATATACAGGCTTCATTCCTTCCACTCTATATCTGGCCTGGCAAATTCTTTGGGACAACATTACAAAACTATTTAACAATGTCAAGGATGTGAAATTTGAGCTAATTCTTAGCATAATTCAGCGACAAATAGCTGTATTTTGGCTCAAGCTCAGTTTTTCAATTCTCTCAATTTAGAGATGGTATGTCATGGTGAGACATTTTCAGTTAGTTATTCTTCAAAGCAGAGGCATCAACAAATCAATAATCAACAAGTTGTTATTCACTACTTAACTGTGTGCCTAGCACAGTGCAAAGATTAAAAAGAATGAAGAAACAGTCCTTTCTTGCAAGGAATTTTATATGCTAACAAGGCAGAGAAGCATATATATTAATAAATATAAACTGAATGTAAAAAGAATATATGCAAAGTGCTTTAGAAGGGAGAACACTAGTTGTTGAAGGGGTCAAGGAAGGGAAAGAGAAAAAAATAATTATAGAACACCTACTATGTGCCAAACACTCAATTAAGCATTTTTTAAATCTAATTTAACCTTCACTGTGGATAGTACTACCATTTTACAGTTGAGGAACTGAGGTAGACAGAGTTTGAGTGACTTCGTCGGGGTCACACAGTTAGGAAAATCTGAGGCCACATTTCAGCTCAGGTTTTCCTGACTCCAAGAGCAGTGCTCTATCTACTAGCTGATGAGAGAGTCAGGAAACGTTTCTTGTAGAAAGTGACGTTTCATCTGTGTCATGACAGAAGGGAGAGATTCTATGAGGTAGAGGTGAGGAAAGAGCACATTCCAGGCATGAGGAAAAGCCAACATGATGACACGAAGAGAGAAGATAGAATGTGAGGAACAGAAGGAAGGCCAGTTTGGCTATATTATTCTTGGTGATGGTGGTGGAGATTGGGGGGCCCTTATATATAAAGATAATAGAAAGATTGACTGGAGCTAGCTTGTTTAGCTATCTATAAAATGAGGGTGTTGTAATAAATGGCCTATGAGGTCTCTTCCACTTCTAGATGTTCCTAAACTATGACTTTCTCTGGTCCTCATTTTCCTCATCCATAAGAAAAAGGAGGCAGCAAGTTGGTACAATGGATAGAGTGTTGGGCTTAGGTTAGTGTCTTGAAGACATGGGTTCAAGTATTGCCAAAGACACTTACTAGCTATGTGACCCTGGGCAAATAAATTCACTTCTTTCATACCTAGATTCCTCATATGTAAAATGAGGATAATTTCACCCACTGTGAAGTGTTGTAAGAATCAAATGAGATAACATATGTAAAGTGCTTTGAAAACCTTAATATTAACACATACACATATACATATACACATGCATATATGTATATGTTCACATATACATATGTGTGTACAACATATGTAAAGTGCTTTGAAACCTTTAAAGTACCTATATAAATATCTTCATATCCATACAAATATACTTATATGTATCTGTATACACATATGTATACGAACATATATATGTTTATATGTGTAAGTATGAATGTATATATGTATACATAAATGTTTGATACTGTTATTGCTATGATCATTGTTATCTGGATTGAATTTAATAATCTCTAATCCTATGATGGCTAATCTTCCCCATATTTACCCTTTAGAGGAATAATAATATTTCCTGCTTTTATAAGACTTATGGCTAGATAAGACCTCAGTCTCCATCCAAAACATTCTTAACCTTTTCTTGTGTGTTGTGGGTCTCTTTGGCAGTGTAGTGAATCCTATGGACCCCTTCTCAGCATAGCACTACGTATGTATAGATTAGATATAATGTCATATATAAAATGCATATACATATATACATAAACACACATGCATACACACATATATGTACATACTTATGCACACATACATTCGTGTATATTATATATATACATATTAAAATTCATGGGATTACAAAGGAAATTAACTATGTTGAAATACAGTTATCAACACAGTAGATAAAAATACTGAAATATAAGTTTTGCTTCAGGTCACAAACCCCAAGTTGACATTCTGTGTTAAACCCAATCCTTTCTTTTTACGGATGAAGAAACACACTGAAAAGCACAGTGACTAATGACCAAGTTCCCTATTTCATAGGATTATAGAGGTAAAATTGGAAGGATTCCTTAGAAGACATCTAATCTAGCCCCCTTATTTTAACAATGAATAAACTGAGGCCTACAAAGTTTTAGAGACTTGTTCAGGGTCACCAAGAGGGAGCGTCTGATGCAGGATTTGCACCTGGGTCCCTGGATTTTAGAATAAGCTGTCTCTACGCTATAGCTAAGATACCCATCCAGCTCTATGGAGTCCTAGTCCAACACTTCACTAGGCAACGTGTTTCAATCTGAATCACTTAATATATTCCAGTGTGGCCTTTGGGAAACAATGACTTCTTGGGCAGAAATTCCTATATAATGTTCCCCAAAGCCATTTTCCGAAAAAGGTCAGAGTTGGATATGGGCTTTTGGATCCCTGTGCATAATTCAGAGAGTTGCTTTTTCTAAATACTGTGGGTTAAAAATAACATGTGAACGAGTCTTCAGGAAATAAATCCTAAGAGGATGAAAAAATTGGAAACATGAGTCTATCCTTCTCAATGAGATTGGTGCTTTGCTGTCATTGGTTATTCAAAATCGATTTTATAGAAATTACAATGTGATTAATTTCTAATTAAGACTCTTCCAATGGTTGGGCATGGCCCAGTTAAACTCTTATCTTGCAGGCATCAATCTTTTATAATGCTACTGGAAACCCTGGCAAGGTCTCCAATTTTATAAGTAAAAATAAATTAATTAGGGCATTAAATTTAAACAATGCTTTTAGCTTCCTTCCTGGTTCGTGCCTGCACAACAGAATGTGAGGATGCATAGTCCTAGTAACTCATTTAAAATGATCCTCTGAAGATTTCAAATTACTTTTCCTATTCTGTGCATGTTATAACTAGTTATTTGACTGAATGTCTAATGTCCATAGCCAAATAATTGTTATAGCTTGCAAGCATATTGTACTTTTCTATTTCAAAATATCCTGCTCACATTTATATTGTATTTTAAGGTTTTTATAATATTTGTGTAATAGCTCTAATATGCTTTAAGTCAAGGATTATCTTTTTTTGTTTGTTATTGTGTTACCAAAATCTAGCACATAATTGGCACTTAAAGAATGCTTATATAATTGAAGTTAATTACATTATGAAATAAAGTAAGATTATTATTCCCATTCTAAAGAAGAGGAAATTGAGGCTAAAGAACTGATATAACATGTCAAGGAACAGACATGAGTTAGATCTTGAAAACCAAAGTTTTCTAAATCCAGATCTATTGTTTGTCCTCTGTCTAGAAGGGTCAGCATATTATGACCAGCAGGCATAACCTCAAGTGGCCCATGATTTTAAAATAATTTCTATATGTTTAAATAAAAACTTTATTGTATTCAAAAATATATTTAAAAAAAAAAAAACTTCGGGACCAAAGTTTGCAGAGTCCTGCTTAAAAGCATATTCTCTTTAAGATCTCCCCTGATGGCAAAGAATTAGAAAGTGAGGAGATGTCCATCAGTTGAGAAATGGCTGAAGAAGTTGTAGTATAGGATTGTGACAGAATTCTACTGTAATGTAAGAAATGATGAGCAAGTTGGTTTTAGAAAAAATAATGCAAAAACTTATATGAATTAATGCAGAGTGAAATGAGTTGGACCAATGTTGTACAGTAACAATATTTTTGAAGAGTAATTGTGAATCATTAAACTATTTGAGTAATATGAACATTTAAATCAACTAAGAGGGACTTATGAAGGGAAATGCTGTCCATCTCCAGAGAAAGAAATGATATATGGAAGCATGGATTGTGCGGCTTCACATATATAGCTATATCAAATGTTGGTCTTCTCTAACATGGGTTTGGGAGGAAGAAAGGGGGACAACTCAGAACTTAAAATGTAATTCAAAAAAATGAAAAGATCTAACCTGAGCTTATGAAATCCCCAGAGGGCTGATGATACAAGTATTTTTAATTTCTCTTTTATAGTAGAGGACACTGAGACCTAGACCTAGAAATGCAAGTTGCTTAACCAGGACTGCAGGGGTCTGCACATCTGAGGCAACTGACATTTGGATTAGCCAACAGGATAAGCCATTCTTGGAACCACATCAGCAGAAAGAGTAAAGGGAAATTAAATTCTTCTCTCATGTTTAATTTCTCCAGATTAATAGATAGTCCTCACTGCTGAAAGGGAAACTGAGGTATGGGAATTCTTCCTGCTAATCCTTTAACTGCTTCAATAACAGCAGGGCAACAAGGTTGCTTTCATTTCAGGAAACTGTCAAACATATTTTGTCAATATTTTTACCCTATATGCTAAAATTAATAGGCCTGGGGAAGATATCACACATTGGTCACCTCCTGTTTCCTATAGACTTATGGAGACTTGAGACAAGTAAAGGTTTATGTTGCCATTTGAAGTACCTGCAATGCCACCTGAAAAATACACAAAGAACATATTTCATTTGCATCTATCATAAGAAAATCAACCAAATATTCCTCAACCCATAAATATACCGTTTCTTCAGATAACCCCTTATAATGGTAATTTAAGTGGGAAACTCTTTCCCATTCATTAATAGGCCTGTGTGACCTGCTAAAATCACATGGAAGCCTAAGTCACATGTGGTGAGAGGAGCTTGCTGGATGGGTGGAACAGGAAAAGTGGAGCAGAACTGGCAGGAAGTTGGTTAGGTTAGTCAGAGCTAGGAAGGACACAAGAAAACGAACCACTAAGGCTGGTGAGTTTTTGTTTGTGGGAAGGTCCCAGGAGAGGTGGGGTGGGGAGGCTGGAAAGGCTTGGAAATGCCTTTGTCCCCTGCAATACTAATGTACGTTGACTTTGTGTGGGATGGCTCAAGTCCCTACATAAATCAATTACTCAGAGGCCTCTCAAAGTGATGACAGAAAAGTGATTTATTCGATTCTCGAGAAGCGGGGCTTACCTGTAGGAGTAGGAAAGCCGAAGACAAAGAAAAGGGCAGTGATTTATACCATTACCCTCATTAGCTGAGAATATGGTCTTACATTCTAGACACGAAATCTAACCAATCCCTTTTGAAATGAAGACATCGAGGAATTATGTAAGTTTTGTCCAATCACTGAGACCCTAATACACTACACAGTTTTATATCCTTATATGGAACTATTCTATTCTAAAATTATTGTAACCTTGAGCCTTTAAGCCTTACCTCACCCCTGGAAGAAAAATTGCAATCTGAGGAGTCTTCACTAAGTCTATCCCACTCAACTTCTTGACTACTATGACTAATTTGGCTTTCTGGTATTAGGGTTTGGCTTTCTGGTATCTGAA
This sequence comes from Notamacropus eugenii, assembly GCF_028372415.1. NCBI lineage: Eukaryota > Metazoa > Chordata > Mammalia > Diprotodontia > Macropodidae > Notamacropus > Notamacropus eugenii. The sequence goes on from NC_092872.1 coordinate 691,525,699, forward strand.
TAAATGGCTTGGTTCTGTCTTCCATGTGGAGAGTCTGTGATATTTGCAATTCAGAATTGTGCTGGCATAATCATGGCCGCCATAGCCACTGTGAATATTGCATTGCCACTACAAATGACAAAGGGGAAGGGATTGAAAAATATCAGATCTCTCTGGAGACAGAGGGACAGAGGAAGAAATGGATGTCCCAGGGTGGGATGATTTGCTTTATTCCTACCTGGCAAGAGAATGGGCTAGGGCTTTGTGAAAACTGGGAACTGAGGCTACAGATGGGAGAACACAGAGACACAGAAAGATGTTTGTAGGGAATACTAATAGAAAAAGGAAAGAAATGGCAGTAGTGTGTAGGAGAGACTAGGTCTTGCTAACAAGTTTAAAATTATATGTAAAAGCAGAGACAAGCAGCTGGAGGAGAAGGCTTAAATGGAAAGGGAGTTGGCTGGTTTGCATGAGAGGCTTTTTTATGCTGCAGCATTCAAACTCTACTTTGGGGGAGCAGGCTAGAGAGTCTCAGGTGGTAGGAGAAAAAGCTGGTGTTGGTTTGACTCACAGGAAGCAAAAATTAACAATAGGAAAGTGAATGCAGTTCTTGCTTACTGCTCTATTGAGAGCAGGGGTAGATTTTGGAAGAATAGATGGCATTCCAATTAATGAAAATGTATCAAGGAAAGAAGCTTGATTTTAGACTGAGCTGGGAGATGAGAACTGCCCTAGCAGATCTTCCTGAAACATTGTATCCAAGTTTGTCACACCTGGAGGGAGAATGGGAGATTAACCAGACCCCAGCTCAGATTAATGAAAGTATGCCTATAACCAGAATGATGACCCCAGAACTGCAAGTTAGCAAAACAGTAAACAACAGTGAATGAGGCTCTGATAGTGAGTTCATTGACTCCAGAAGCATGACTGACTCTACATCTACCCTGCTTCTGGTTATTGTCTCCTTGTGTCTTTATGGCTTTTTTGACTGTTTACCTTGTTTGTCAGATATGTTTTCTGCAGGCTTAGTACCCTCCACCTGCATTTACCTGATCACTTAAGCTAGATGTCACCCCCGTCCATGACTATAAAGTGTGTTATGCCTGGATCTGTTGTCAGTCAAGCTCTGGATGCCAGATAAAGAACTGATTCTTCGAATGGGACCTCTTTGGGCAGGGGCAGCTCTACATCTAATTTCAGCAGACAGTAGCTATAGAAAAAGAAAACAGTCCCCTACCTCAAGATTCTGGGTCCCATTAGTTTGAGGAGGGAGTGATGGGGTACTTGTGCTCAAACCCTATGTAAGATATTGTTCTAATTGCTTATTTTATGTGATTCCTGTTATATTGCAAAGTTCTGTTGATACCAGTTGCCCCACCACACAGACCTATGTAATGAATACAAAAGATCTTGGGGCCACATGCAATTTAAATGCAGAGATCTTTCATATTCATTAATAGGCCCATGCCTAAGTCACATGAGTTTGAGTCACAGAGAGCCTGTCGTAGGAGGAGTTTCCTGAATGGGAACAGGAAAAGTCAGAGCTAGAGCAGAGCTGAGAAGAAATTAGTGTGAAAGCAGTCAGAGCTGGGAAAGATGCAGGCTACCATGAGTGAATGGGCTTGTTTGTGATTTTGCTTAAGAGAGTCCGCTTCTGATTTGTTTAACAGAGCTGATTTGAGGGAAGCCTAGAAGGGGGAAGGTTTGGGGATGGTGCTGTCCTCTTCCTTGTTATTGTGTGTAGATTTTTGTTACCTTGATGGATTTGGCTTTCTGGTGTCTGAATAAATGTTTTGGTTCTTCCTTCCATTTGGAGAATCTGTGGTATTTCACAACTCAGAATTGTGCTTTGATATTCATGGCCACCATAGGTGCTGTGAATATTGCCTTGGCGCTATACCCCTTTATATTACCTAAAAAGAATACACACACATGTGTGCATGTATACATATATGTATATACGCATATATGTATATTTTTGCGTACGTATGTATGTATTACAAAGTCCTTTATGTACATTGTCCTTTTTACTCCTTATGATATCCCCGTAAAGTAAATGCTGTTATTATATCCATATAATAGATGAGGAAAATCATTGCCATTGCTAGTAAAGAATTTGTTAGGATTTGAAGATAAAAAAGGAAGGAAAGGAAGTAAGAAGGAAGGAAGGGAGGGAGGACAATAGAACAGTATCCTAATTGGATTCTCTCTTCTAATTCACATTTGAACTAGCCATTTGGATCCCCAAAGGGCAACTGATCACTCACTTCAGGGTTCTGGGGGTCATTTTATTAGGTTGCTGTCTGGTATTATTGTTCATAAGCTTCAATTTAGTGTACTCTCCATTTATTATCAATTAGCCAGTCAAAAGTAATTATCTTTTAGAAATGATTATTTGTCATGGAGGTAGAAGAATAGTTAATATAAAATGTTCCCTCCATTTGAGGGCACCTTCCCAAATATTAAGAACCCTGGGGAGAATGGATTCAGGCTTAGCAAGTACATGAGGCAGAGAGACAGCTGAAAGTTAATGGTTTATTATAAGTCCTATACCTTCTTCTAGGAGTCATCATGCAGATCCTCTTAGATATAGCTCTCTGCTCAGCTGTTAGGGGCAGTGCCTTTCAGAGGCCTTTAGCTGCCTTTTCTCAATGTGTCTAACTTTACCCTCTCTTATCTCTCAGGTCTTGATGCACATAGTGCTAATTTCAATACACCACTCCCTACACCAACAGGAAGTCCCAGCCTTTCAAAATTAGGTCCTGTCCTAGTTCTGCAAAACTGAAATCTGCATCTGCTATTGTTACTAGTCAGAAAGATCAGGGCCTTACCGTATATTAATTTTTCCTAGACTTTTAAGACTCTCATAGTATCCTTCTGGACATAATAGAGAAATAGAATTGAGAAAATGTTATAGAAATAAAAAAGCCTTTAGGAAGATTGAAAGCTGGCTAAACCACACTTGCATCGACAATAGTGAAAACAACCACATAATTTTTTTTTACAACACTTTTGTTTCTCAAAGTCCTTGTAAACTAGATAGTTCAGACATTATATTTCCCACCTTATAGAAGTTTAAACTGAGTAAGGCTCAATAAGGATCAGTAATTTCATCGATGCACAATGCATGGCATATCAGGGATTTGCACCCAGGTCCACTGGGCTCTCAGTCTAGTGTTCTTCCCAAGGCACCATACAACTTCCTGAAGCCTGTTCCCTATCCCTGGATATTTTCAAGGAGAAACTAAACAACTCCCTGTCAGAGCAGTAAAGATGGTAGTCATGTGCCTAACATAATGTACTGAACAATTGTTCCATTTTTTTTCAATCTTATCTGTCTCATCATGACCCATTTGGGATTTTTGTGGCAGAGATACTGCAGTACTTTGCCATTTCTTTCATTTTACAGACAAGAAAACTAAGGCAAACAGGGTGAAGTGATGTACCCAGGGTCACGTAGCTGATACAAGTTTGAGGTTAGATTTGAACTCAGGAAGATGAGTCTTCCTGAATCCATACCCAGAACTCTATTTACTTAACTGTATGTCCTGCACACAGTGGGTCCTTAATAAATGCTTGTTAAATAAATTCAAGGTGGGAATAAGAAAAACTCATAGAATCATTGATATAGAATTGGAAAAAGCCTTAGCGACTTTCAAGTCTGGTCCTTTCACCTTACAGCTGAGGTCTAAATATATCAAGTCACAAAGGCCACAGAGTCAGGAATTAAGTTCTGGTCCTTCAGATCCCAGATGAGCTCTCTTTCCATATTACTCATTACTTTAAGGCTCTCCCAGCTAAAAATTCTATGGCTCTCTGTACCACAGCCAAAAAATATTAATGAAATTGGCTAATGCCAACCAAGAAGAAATATGCCAGTGGAATACTGCAGGGCTTTGTTATGGTTTAGTCATAATTAACATTTTTAATTGATGATTTGAATGATGACCAAAAGGCATGATTAACAATATAATAATAGCTATAATATGTTTATATAGCATTTATTATGTGCCACACACTATGTTAATAACTTAACAATTATCATTTTAGTTGATACTTACAACATGCCTGGAAGATAGGTGTGATTATTATCCCCCTTTTATAGATGAGGAAGCTGAGGAAATAGAAGTTTAAGTGACTTGCCCAAAAGCACACAATTTACAGGTATCTGAACCTGAATTTGGATTCAGGTTCTCCTGCCACCCAGCCTAGGGCTTTATCCACTGTGCCCCCTAGCTGCCTTGGGTCACCAAGCTCTCCCTATCACATTAACACCAAGCTGGATAAGATCACTAATAAGGTAGATGACATTATCAAGATGAATGAATCATTATCATTGTCATCTAAGGAGATACTATAATGGCCTAAAGCTTGGACAATAACAATTAGCAAGGACAAGTTAATTAATTAATTTGCTTTTAATCACTGGGTACTTTAATTGACTACAAGCGAAATATGAGCCAATAAAATTATGTAGCTGAAAAAAAATTAATGTTTTGAGCACTTCTAGGATCTGAGATTTAAAAAGTTAAAGTATACCTTTCTCCACTTATTTTTCAATGGTCATATTGATTTGTTGTAGTTATTTTCATCACTTGGTAAACCACCTTCTCACTGAGCCTCTTCTTAATTTGTTAGGCTGGTTTTCAGATGTTAGTCAGTAAATTGCTGGGTCCAAAGTCAAAGTGTTTCCATGTAAGAAGGTCTTGCTAGAGATTTTCAGGGTTCTCCAGACATGAATTTTGAGAAAAAAAATTATACTTGGTCAAGTAGAAACTAATGACTCTATGAGGCATCAAAAATCAATCAAACAAAATCTAAAGACTGAAAAAGTAGAAGAAAATTTAAAATCTCATTAGAAAAACTACTGGCCTGGAAAACAGATCCAGGAGAGACAAATCTAAGAATTATTGGTCTACCAGAAAAGCATGGTGAAAATAAAGAGCCCAGACACTATCTTCCAAGAAATAATCAAGGAAAATTGCCCCGAGGTCCTTGATCCAGAGGACAAAATAGTCATCAAAAGAATCCACTGATCACCTCCTGAAAGAAATCCCACATTGAAAACACCAAGGAATATTGTTGCCAAATTTCAGAATTATCAGGTCAAGGAGAAAATACTGCAAGCAGCTAGACAGAAACAATTTAAATATTGAGAAACCGGAAGACCTTACATTTTCTATGTTAAAAGATCAGAGGGACTGAAATATGATATTCCATAAAGCATAGGAGGTTAGACTACAACCAAGGATCATCTACCAAGCAAAACTGAGCATATTCTTTCAGGCAAGGAGACAGACATTCAATGAAATAAGGGATTTCCAGAGCTTCCTGATGAAAAAGCCAGAGCTCAATAAAAAATTTAATCTTCAAATACAAGACTCAAGAGAGACATAAAACAGTAAACAGAGGGAAAAAAAAGAAAGAACTTGTTATTCAATATAGGCAAACCATTCATATCCCTATATGGGAGGATGATACTTGTTAATTTTAAGAATTGTATATTTATTACAACACTTAAAAGGGATATTCATAGATAGAGTGAGTAGGTATAAATTAACTGATGCTATGATAAAAAACCTAATTATGGAATAAGAAGGGAGAAGAGGAAAGAAGGGGGTAGAAAATGATAAGTTACATCATATGAAGAAGTAAAAAAGTATACTATAGTAGACAGAAAGAAGGGAGGGAGATGAGCATTGTCTGAGCTTTACTCTCATCAAATTTGGTTCAAGGAAGAAGTAACATTCTCAGTTAAGTACAGAAATATGACTTGCTGTACAGGCAGTAGAAGGGAAAGGGGAAAGAAAATGGAAGGGGTGGCTGATGGAAGGGAGGGAAGACTGAGAGACACAGTGGTCAAAAGTAAAACTCATTTGAGGAGGAGAAGGGAGAAATAAAAGGGTAAATTGGGGGAGGGGTGATGACAAAGAGAGAAAGACAGAAATCATAACTGTGAATGTGAATGGGATGAACTCTGCCATAAAATGGAGGTCTGTGCAGAATGACTTAAAACCCTAATCCTACAATATGTTACTTACAAGAAACACATTTGAAAGAGGGGAATACACACAGGGTAAAGGTAATAGACTGGAGCAGAATATATTATATTTCAGCTGAAGTAAAAAAAAAAAAAAGAAAAGTAGGGGTAGCCATCGAAATCTCAGACAAAGCAAAAGCAAAAATAGATCTATCAAAACAGATAAGGAAGGAAATTATATCCTGCTAAATGGCACCATAGACAATGAAGTAGTTTCACTACTAAATATATATTCACCAAATGGTATAGCATCCAAATTCTTAGAGGAGAAGTTAAGGGAATTACAGGAAGAAATAGATAGCAACACTATACTAGTGGGGGCCTCAAGCTCCCCCTCTTTGAACTTGATAAATCTAACCTTAAAATAAACAAGAAAGAAGTTAAGAAGTTGAATAAAATTCTGGAGAAGGTAGATATGATAGATCTCTAGAGAAAATTGAATGGGGATAGAAAGGAATACAACTTTTTCTCAGTGATACATGGCACATACACAAAAACTGACATGTACCACAGCATTGAAAACCTCACAATCCAATGCAGAAATAGTCAATGATTCCTTTTCAGATCATGGTGCAATAAAAATATATGTAATAAAGGCCAATGAAAAGATAGAACAAAAAATGATTGGAAATTAAGTAATCTAATCCTAAAGAATGAGTGGGTCAAACAACAAATCATAGAAACAATCAATAACTTCCTTAAATGACAATAATGAGACAACCTAAAAAAACTTATGGGATGCAGCAAAGACACTTCTTAGGGGAAGTTTATATCTTTGAATGTTTACATGAACAAAACAGAGAAAGAGGAGATTGATGAATTTGGCATGCAACTGTAAAACTAGAAAAACAACAAATTGAAAATCCCAAATTAAACACCAATTAGAAATATTGAAAACCTAAGGAGAGACTAATAAATGAAACTTAAGAAAATTATTGAATGAATACATAAAAATAACAGCTGATTTTATGAAAAAAATCAGTAAAATTGATAAACATTTGGTCAATCTGATTAAAAAAAGAAAGAAGAAAACCAAACTAGTATCAAAAATGAAAAGGGTGAATTAATCTCCAATGAAGAGGAAATTAAAACAATATTACTTTGCCCAACTGTATACCAATGAATTTGACAATATTAGTGAAATGGATGAATATTTACAAAAATATGAAATGCCCAGATTAACAGAAAAGGGAGTAAAGTTATTAAATAACTGCATCTCAGAAAAAGAAATTGAATAAGCCATTGATGAATTCCCCAGGAATAAATCTCCACAGCCAGATGGATTTACAAGCAAATTCAATTAAACATTCTAAGAACAGTTAATTCCAATACTACAGAGACTATTTGGGAAAATTGGCAAAGAGGGAATCCTATCAAACTCTTTTTATGATACAAATATGGTGTTGATACCTAAACTGGGAAGACCTAAAATAAAGAAAGAAAATGATAGACCAATATTCCTAATGAGTATAGATGCAAAAATTTTGAATAAGGTATTAGCAAAAATATTTCAGCACCTTATCATGATGATAATAAACTTTGATTAGATAGGAGTCATACCAGGAATGCAGGGCTGATTCAATATTAGGAAAACTATCATCATAAATGATCATATCAACAATAAAACTAGCAGAAACCATATGATTATCTCAACAGATATAGAAAAAAACTTTTGACAAAATGTGACATCGACTCCTATTGAAAATATTGGGGAGCATAGGAATAAATGGAGCCTTCTTTAAAATAATAAGTAGCATCTACCTAAAGGCATCAGCAATCATTGTATACAATGGGGATAAGTTTATGCATTTCCAAAAAGATCAGGGGTGAAGCAAGGATGTACATTATCACCACTGTTATTCAATATGGTACTAGAAATATTAGCTTTAGGTACAGGAAAACAAAAGGAAATGAAATAAGAATAGGCAAAGAAGAAACTAAGTTATCACTCTTTGTAGGTGATATGATGATATGCATAGAGAATCCTAGAGAATTGTTAAAAAAAAATTGCTTGAAATAATAAACAACTTTAGCAAAACTGCAAGATACAAAATAAACCCACATAAATCATCTGCATTTCTATATATTACTTACAAAGCCTAACAAGAGATAGGAAGAGAAATCTCATTTAAAGTTATTGTAGACACTATAAAATGTTTGGGAGTCTACCTGCCAAAACAAACCCAGGAACTATATGAACACAATTACAAAACACTTTTTGCACAAATAAAGTCAGATCTAAATATTTGGAAAAACAAAAGATGCTTGTGGGTAGACCAAAGTAATATGATAAAAATGACAATTCTGCCTAAATTAATTCATTTATCCAGTGTCATGCCAATCAAATTACTAAAAACATAGAGCTAGAAAATATAATATCAAAATTCATCTGAAAGAACAAGAGTTCCAGAATAATGAAAAGAAATGCTAGGGAAGGTGGCCTAGCCATACCAGATCTTAAATTATATTATAAAGCAACAATCATCAAAACCACTTGGTACTGGCTAAGAAATAATCAGTGGACAAGGTTAGGTATACATGATGCGGTAGTCAAGGACTATAGCCTACTACTGTTTGATAAGCCCAGGGACCCCAGCTTCTGAGATAAGGATTCACTGTCTGCCAAAAACTGCTGGGAAAACTAGAAAATAGTGTGGCAGAAACTGAGCATAGACAAATAAACGCTTGACACTGTATACCATAACAAAGTCCAAATGGGTACACAATCAAGGTATAAAAGCTGATACTACAAATAAATTAGGTGAGCAAGGAATGGTTTATTTTTCAGATTTATGGAGAATGGAATAATTTATGACCAAGTAAGAGACAGAAAACATTATGAAATGCAAAATGGATCATTTGATTACATTCAATTGAAAAGGTTTTGCATGAACAAAGCTAATGCAACCAACATTAGGAGGGAAGCTGAAAACTAAGAAAGAATTTTGATAACTAATATCTGTGATAAAGGCCTCCTTTCTAAAATATAGAGAGAATTGAATCAAATTTGAAAGAATACAAGTCATTCCCCAATTTATAAATGGTCAAAGGATACAAAGAAGCAGTATTCAGAAGAAGAAATTAAAGCTATCTATAGTCATATGAAATAATGAGATGCAAATAGAAACAGCTCTGAGGTAGCCCATCATACCTATCAGATTAGCTAACATGACAAAATAGAAAAATGATAAATGTAGTAGATGTGGGAAAGTTGGAACATTAATTTATTGTTGATGGAGCTGTGAGCTGATCCACCCATTCTGGAGAGCAATTTGGAACTATGTCCAAAGGGCTATAAAAATGTGCATACCCTTTGACCCAGCAAGATCACTTCTAGGGCTGTATCCCAAAAAGATCATAGAAATGGGAAAAGGACCCACATGTACAAAAATATTTATAGCAGTTCTTTTTGTGGTGGTCAAGAACTAGAAATAGAGGGAATGCACATCAGTTGGGAAATGGCAGAGCAAGTTGTGGTATATGAATGTAATGGAATATTATGGTGCTATAAGAAATGACAAGCAGGTGAACTTTAGAAATACCTGCATATACTTAATATGAACTGATGCTGCGTGAAGTGAGCAGAACAGGAGAACATATACATAGTAACAGCCACAGTAGGTGAGTATTGTTTTTGACAGACTTACTTCTTCACAGCAATGCAAGAACCTAAAACATTTCCAAAGGACTCATGCAAAATGCTATCCACATTCAGAAAAAGAACTATGGAATCCGAACACAGAATGAAGCAGACTATTTTCTCTTATGTGACGTTTGGATTTATTTAGTTTTTCACATGCTTTCTCCCATTTGTTTTAATTCTTCTGTGCAGCATGACTAATGTGAAAATGGGTTTAATAAGAATGTATGTGTAGATCCTATATAAGATTACATGCCGTCTTGGGGAGGGAGGAGGCGGAAAAATTTAAATCTTATGAAAGTGACTGTTGAAAATCAAAAAGTCAAATTGGAGGAAAATAATAAAAGAGGAATCAGCATATGGAAAGACATCAAGTGGACAGAGACCAGAATGGAATTGATCTAGTGGACTTAACAGAATAATTGGAAGGGACTGGGGAAATTAAACCCAGAGGAGGGAAGACATGATTACTAACTTATTACTCTTTAGGTGCTTATTAGGTGCCTGCTCTGAGCAAAGCACAGATTGAAGCAATGGGCATAGATATGGAGGAGTAAAGAAGCAGCTACCCTCAAAGAGTTTATATATTACGAGGATGACTGAGGCTTGGAAGCTAGGTGGCAGAGTGGATAGAATCCAGGACTTGGAGTCTGGAAGCCGTGAGTTCAAACCCAGCCTCAGACACTTACTAGCTGGGTTACCCTGGGCAAGTCACTTAACCCTGTGGGCCTCATTTACCTGATCTGTAAGATGAGCTAGAGAAGGAAATAATAAACTATCCAGTATTTTTGCCAAGATAACCTCAAATGGAATTATGAAAAGTCAGGTACAACTATAATGATTAAACAAAGGGTGACAGAATATGTTGATAGGATATGTACATAATAAAAACATGGTGACTTTATTAGACAGGGTATTAATAACTAGGGAAATTAGAAAAAAAAAAACCTCCCGAAGGAAACTGTATTTGAACTGAGCCTGGAAGGGAGCTAGGTGTTCCAAGAGATTGTGGTGTTGATGGAAAGCATTTGGCTCATAAGAAACAGCCAGCACAAGGGAAACATGGAGAGAGGTCAAGAGGTCAAATGCCATCTTGTGATAAATGTGATAAAACAAACAAAGAAACAAACAAAAAAACAAGTAGAGTATTGTGGCTATGGAACAAAGTGTGTGCCAGAGAGCATAGAAAAGTAAGATGGTACCTGATAGTGAAGAATTTCAAATGCCAAATAGAGGAAGATGTCCTTTATCATGAAGACTATGAGAAGATCCTGAAAGTTCTTGAGCAGAAAAGTGACATTTGCAGTCTTAAGTTGGTAAGTTATATGTATATTTAATCAGAGAACATACTAATTAAGAGACTGTTATAATAGTCTAGGCAAAAATTAAGTCCATAAAATAGGGCAGTTGTGATGGGTATTAAAGAGAAGGGTATACAAATGAGAGACAGAGGAGGCAGGTATATCAAAACTTCCACTAACCAGATATTGGAGCTGAAGGCTTAAATGAGATTGAAGTGTTGAGGATGAATTTAGATTTGTCAACCTGTGTGACTAGAAAATAGTGGTATTGGGGGCAGAAGTAAAAAAGTTCAAAGAAGTGGATTTAGAGAGAAAGATAAGATGATTGTTTTTTATATGCTGATTTTAATTATGATGCAGCCAGATGGAACAATCTAGCATAAGTTCAATATGTGGGTCTGGATCTCCTGGGGAGATTGAAGGCTATATATGTAAATGTAGGATTCATGTGAATAGATACTAAAACCTTTAAGAATTAATTACCAACAGAGTATTGAAAAAGGAGAGAAGGATAGACAGAAATCTGAGGGGTGGGAGGTGGGACATGGGTGCTGACTCAGCAAAGGTTATTGAGAATAGGTGGAAGAAAGAGAAATGGCCCTAGAAGAGTGGTGGTGGCTTATGGAGCACCTGTGTTTTCTTGGTGTTAATTAGTAGGCCAAAATTAGCACAAGCAGCAGAGAATTCATCCATACTTTGTTGCATCTCAGCTTCAGAGGCTGCACTGAATGCACAATCATCTGCAAACAGAAAATCATGCACCAACACTCCCTCTGCTTTGGTCTTGGCTTGTAACCTTTTCCAGTTGAAGAACTTACCATCAATATGGTAGTTGACCTTGATGCTGTGTTCATCCTCACTGAAAGCATTTGGCAACATGGCTGAAAATATCATGCTAAAAACATGAGAGCAAACACACAGCCCTGTTTTACTCCATTAGTGACTAGGAAGGCACAAGATAATTGTCCACTATCCAGAACCTGGGCAAACATGCCATCATGAAACTGATGTATAATATTGATGAACTTCTCCAGGCATCCAAATTTTAACATAATTTTCCATAAGCCCTTATGACTAACAGTGTCAAAACCCTTGATCATATCTACAAACATTGTGTACAGAACTCTGTTCTGTTCCTGGCAGAGAACTTAGAATTTAAGCCCCCTAACAATGCCGCAAAGAGATGAGCTCCCCATGTTTGAAAATTGCAGGATCACCAAATCGGAAGGGTCTTTAGAGGTCATGTAGTCTAATATTTACATAAAGTAAGAATTATTGGGCTACCCAAATAATCTCTCTTTCTCTGAAATTCTATTTTATTTAGAGAACTTTAACTGTATTGAAACTAAAAAAAGTTCTAGACTTAGAATTAGGAAACTTTGGTTTCCTGCTGATTTGGCTTGATATTTAGTAGTGTAACTTTTGCTTGGCCTTTCTGGGTTTCAGGTTTCTCACCTGTAAAATGGGTGGAATAATATTATACCATACCATTTAGCTTCCAGGATAGTTGTAAGGAAAATGATTTATAATCTGTATTGAAACCTGTAAGTGTTAAGTATTGTAATTATAGTACTTATCATACTAGCCATTCCATGATTATATTATACCTCTTTTTCCCCTTACTAAACATATCCTATATGTTTTCTTTTTGATTAAAAGGTAAAATATGTTGCAAATGGGATTAAATGCATTGTGTGGGTTGTGTAGGAGGCTCAATTCCATCATTTCTAAGTTTTCTTTGAGTTCTCACATTCTTTATGATAACCTTCTATGTTTTATGGTCCCTTTTAACTCTTGCATTTTCCTGGTAAGGTCGAAAATTCTACATTCTTATGTTTATTTTAGCTCCAACATCCTCGGTCCTCCATTTACTTCGTCTTTAACATTTTATGATTCTTTGTTTTTCAGAAGGATTTTCTGCAGCTGTAATAAACATTTCTGAGCATTTTCTCCCTAAGCATTAATTTCATGGCCTTACTTGTTTATATGTGTCTGATCCTAAGTAACAGTCATTAAAGGTATGAATAGTTATCCTGGGGAGGAGGTGTGCTAAGCCCCTTAGCTATCAGGAGACAAGGAGAAGAAGGGCCTTTTAGCCCCAGAAATGCCACAGGTTCCTTGACCCTTAAAGAATAATTGTCATGGATTTTTAGTAAGGATTGCTATATGAAAGGTAACAGCTGAGCCTGACTCTCCTGAAAAACTGTAACAAAGATTTTCTTTATTATTATTATTATTAATAGGACCAGATAAAGCAATGATTAATAAAAACAAAAGGACGCACCATTAAATTCTTCTATCCTTTCCAGAATTGCACAAGAAGATGGCTAGAAGCCTATAAGTAATCTGGTCATGAATTCTCGTATCCAGTAGGATCTTGGCTTAGGCTTGAAAGCCAGAAAATGGAACAAAGCCAGCTCTTGGTAGTTCAATGCCCAGGGAGATAGGTGAGACAGAGTTACCCATAAATGAGGCCCAATGGGCCTTCCAGGAGTTGGAAGTCACTGCCATCTCCTATATTCTGTGAGAGCTTTGCCTCTGACAAATATACAAAGCCTGCCTCATGAAGAATAAACCCAAAGATGGAAAAGGCTAGAAGCACCCTATCAAGTAAATGTCCATGTATATTATAGGGCCTTCCAGAGGAAACTTAAAAGCCTCTTAATATCCCCTGTCTAGTTGGAATCTGTTACAGTCACAAGAGAAAACAAAGTCCATTTCTAGTATGTGGTTATACAAGAAGAAGGATATGGAGACTGGATTGAAGTCATTGTCCAGGTTAGTCCTCCAGGAGATGGACACAGAAGCCTGGGATTGAGGTATAGAGGTGATTCTGGTACAATCCTGAGGCCTAGCTATCCGTTCTAGATCAGGATTGTGGAAAAGGACAAGGAGAGGGACTAGCACCCTATACAGAACAATGGCAGGAGATACGCAGCAGCATCTAGGAAGAGACAGTAGAATCTAAATTGCAAAAGAGATGAGACCATGTCCAAGTCACCTCGTCTAAGAGCAGGAACATTGGCAAAGTCTAGCCCTAGATGTCCCAATCCAAAAACTGTGTGTGTATGTGTGTGTAAATACACACATATACAAATTATATATATATATATAAAATACGTATACATAAATATATAATATAATCTATATAAAATATATAATTATATATGTGTGTGTGTGTGTGTGTGCGTGTGTGTGTGTGTGTATGTGCCACAAGGAGACAGATAGAAAGAATCAAGCACCTTAGTTAGGATCACAGAAGACTATGCTAGAACCATAAAAAAGAAAAGGAAATATTGGAATGTGATTAAAAATGAAAAAAATGACTTTCCATGAAGAATGACAAACCCTTTAAAATTTCCTGACTCAGAATGTTATCATCCCATAGGATATAAAGCTAGCCTATCTTCCTCATTAGAATTTTCATTCCTTAAGTTCAAGCGTTGTCTTTACTTTTGTATTCTAAATGATTTAACAGAATTCTCAGAAAATAGTAAATGTTTAAATGCTTAAAAATTCTTTATAATTTTCTCCAATATTGAATGAGTTAATCAAAAATATAACAGGGAATATTAATGACCAAAATAATAAAACCATATATTTTCGTTAATAGATGTATTAAAAAGATTTATTTTTAAATACAAGAAACATCTATTTTGAAAAGACACTAAAAGACTAGCAGAACTAGGAGAATGTTCTACAGAGTAAAAGCAATATTATATGATGTAGAACTGTGAATGACTTAGCTACTCTCAGCAGTACAATTATCAAAAACAATCCCAAAGGACTAATGATGAAGCAGACTATCTCCCTCCAGAGAAAGAACAGATATTGAGATATTGTCTGAATACAGACTGAAACATGACGTTTTTTTACTTTATATCTTCCATTCTTTTTTCTTTAATTCAAATCTTCTTGTACAAAATGACTAATATGAAAATGTTTCATAATTACACTCACAGAAATTATATGTAATAGTTTGCCATCTCAGTGAGGAATAGAATTTTGAGCTTAAAACATTAAAAGATGTTTAAAAATTGTTGTAACATATAAGTGGGGAAAATATATATGTCTATCTATTTACGAAAAGACATTAAAACATAGGAATAAATATACTTTTCCTAAATATGGCAACCAGTTAACTATCTGAAAGCAAGAGCTATCATGATCTACAAGGAGAGATACTAAAAACATTTCAGTAAAAGTCAGAAGAAAATAGAGGCATCTTTTTCAGAGGGACTTTTCAAGAAGTTTAGCCACAAAGGGTAGAAGAGATCAGGATTATAATTAAAATGGATGGAAGGATCCAGGTTTTTTGTTTGTTTTTTCTTATGATGGGGGAGATATGAGTATATTTCCAGGGAATGAACCAGCAGATAGGGAGATACTGGAAATAAGTAATAGTGTGGGGATGAAGGAGGAGGTATCTGTTGGACGAAGGGGATAGAATGGGATCACTTGTGCAAGTAGAGGGATTATCGTTGGTGAAGAGTAAGATCCATATCATCGAACAAATTTAAAGGGGGGGGACAATCAGCAACATTGATAAATATATCAAAAAAGTCTAAAATGTGTTCAATGTACTAAACGTATATATCTCTTCCTACTCATATAAAGATATGAGGTGAGAGTCTCAAATTCAATCTGGAGCCATTCCTTTTCTTTGTCATTTCACAATATTTATTTTGCTTGTGGTTGATCTTTTCGTTTACATTGCTGTGTTTGTTGTGTAAATTTTTCTGGGGGGGAGGTTACTCTGCTTACTTCTGTCTGTATCAATTTCTGTGAATCCATATTTCTTTGTTTTCATCATATTCTCTATCTCTCACAGAACTGTCTGTAACTCAAGTCAATATACACAGCTTTTTTATGTGCAAAATTTTATCACAATTTGTCTAGTATTCTCCAATCAGAATACTTTGTTTTGAATACTTTAGTATCATAATAAGTGCTGCTGTAAATATTTTGATATATGGAGACTTTCTTTTTATCAATGACCTAAGCCTAGTAGTAGATTCTCAGAGTCCCATGCTATGGATAATTCAGTCCTTTTATTTGAATAATTCTAGATTGTTTCCCAAATGGTTTTACTGAAGCACAGATCCACCAATAACCAATTGTGTGTCTGTCTTTCCACTACTCCTTCAACCTTAACTATTCTCACCTTTTATCATCATTATTAATTTTCTAAGTATTAAGGGAAACATCACCTTTGTTCTGACTTGCATTATTAGAGATTTAGAACACTTTTCATATTGTTTTGATGGTTTGCAATTATTTTAATAAATACTTGTTCATATCTTTGACCCTTTACAATTTGACTTCCAATCTCATCATTCTATCAAAACCATTCTTTCCGAAGTTGCTAATAGTCTCACAATTGCCATATATAGTGGTCTTTTCTTAATCCTTATTTTTCTTGACTTCTCTGCAAACTTTGAAACTGCTGATCACCCTTTTAAGATGCCACTCTCTCTTGGCTCTTCACCTTCCTACCAGATCGCTTCTCAGTCTCCTTTGCATTCTGCTCATCCAGATTACAACTTTTAACTGCTGGTGTCCCTCAGAGTTCTGTCCTGGGCCTTCTTCTCTTCTCCCTTTGTTCTACTTTATTGGATAATCTCAGATGGATTAAATTACCATCTCTGCAATGATTCTTAAATCTGCCTATATTTCCTAACCTCTCTGTTCACCTTCAGTCTCACATTTCTGTCTTTTAGACACATTGAACTGGATGTCTGATAGATATCATACACACGTTTAAAATAGAATCATTATTTTTCCTTCTAAACATTCCCTATTCCTAACTTTCCTATTATATTTAGATGGTAAAACTATCCTCGCAGTCCCTCACATTCAAAATCTAGGAGTCATCCTCAGCCCCTTCATCCACATTCAATCTGTTGTTTAGTCCTGTCAAATTCACCTATACAACTTCTCTCAGATGCATTCCTTCTTTCCTCTGATACTATCACCTTTCTGGAGTAGGCTCTCATACCCTCACTCCTAGACTATTTTAGTAGCCTCATGGTGGATCTGCCTTCCTCCTGTCTCTCCAATCTATCCTCCATTTAGCCACCAAAAAAATTTTCCTAAAGCACAAGTTTGACTATGTCTACTTTTACTCTGTAAACTCAGGGTTCTCTACGGCAACCTGGATAAAACACAAACTCTTCTGTTGGACACTGAAAGCCCTTCATGATCTAGCTCTTCTCTACATTTCTAGTCTCCTTATATCTAATCCCTTTGTATAGCCCTTTTGTTTCAGGGCCATGGTATTCCTTTCTGTTCCATGAACATCCCAGGTCTTGACATTTTCTCAGAATATCCTCCTTACCTGGAATACTATCCCTCATCATCTCTGCCTACTGATCCCTTGCTTTTTTTTAAGTACCAACTAAAACTCAATTTTCTACAAGAAACTTTTTCCCCACTTTGTTTTCATTCTAGTGCTTTCCATTTTTAATTATTTCTTATTTACTTTGCATATAATTTGTTCACATATATGTATTTGCCAGTTTTCTACCCTATTAGATTGTGACATTCCTGATGACACGGGCTCTCTTTAACCTCTTTTCTGTAGCCTAAACATACGCTCTCTGGCACATGGTAGATATTTAATAAATGCTTATTGACTCACTGACTGGATTTCTGGGAGGAAGGAGCAGGAAAAATACTGCAGAAAATTTTTGTGACCAAAAACTAAATTATCTATACAATCATTTTAAAAATAAATAAAATAAGCCATAGCCAAAAAAAAAATAATAGAAAGGAAATAGTTAATCTGGAGGAAACAATCTTTTGCAGCATATTTTTTTTTCCTGGTAAATATCTAGCATCCCACATAAATAGGAAATTATATAAGGACTAGACTCATTCCCCAATAAACAAATGAAAAAAATATGAACAGGCATTTTTCAGAAGACACTAAATCACTAATATAAATAGAAATGCGAATGTAAACAACTCTAATGTTTTATTTCATACCTTTTAGATTAGAAAAGATGACAAAAGGCAAAACAGTGGGTATTGTGAGGTCTGTAGGAATACAGGAAGACTAATGCACTGTTAGTGGCCTTGAAAATTGTCCCAAGCATTCCAGAAAACAATTTGGAACTACACACAACAAGTCACTCTACTGCACATATTTTTTTTTTCTTTTTACAGGCAGTACCACTCATGGGAATATGCCCACAAAGAGCTCAAGGACAGAAGGAAAGAACCTATAGATGCTAAAATCTTTATAGAAGTGATATTTTGGGGGTGTCAAAGAACTGGTGGAAAAGTAGTTGTCGGTTAATTTTGAAATGGCCAAATAAATCATGATAGATGAATACATGTGAGAAGTTTTGGCACCATAAAAATTAAAAAATGTATTTTCATTAACTCGGGTAAACTTGAATGAACTGCTTCAGAGTAAAATGAGAATAACCAGTAAAACAAAATGGTATTTACAATATTTAAGAACTTTAATCAATGGAGTGACTGATCAAGATGGCACGACTACTGCCAAAGGCTGTTTCCTGCCTCTTGACAGAGAAGTAATGGACCAGAGGGGCGGAGAAAATAAACATTTTCAGACAAAGTCTATCTATTTGATTTTGTTTTCCTTTATTATTCTTATTCATTACAAGGAAAGATATCTAACGTAGGGGTGGGGGTATTGTATCATTGGGATGATAGGTGATGATAATTATGTAAAATAGAAGAAAATAAAGGAAAAAAACAGGAGAATATTTAAAATGCACAGAACAGAGAAGGAAATTCAAAAGGGAAAATGTAATAAGGGCAGTTTTGTCATGACATGTTCTATTTAATATGAGAGTAAGGATTGAACCTGTGATTTCATTGCGTTAGGGGACTGCCTTGTAAGGAAATTCCTCCTATCAAAGCTTGTTAATGTCATCTCTGCAATTTACAGTCAAAGAGAGTTATCTGGAGCACTGACAGGATAAGTGACTTGTCTAGGATCATGGATCAATATAAATCAAGGTAGGATTTGAACTCAGAGCTTTCTGATTTTCAAACCAGCTTTCTACCTAATGCATCAAGATGCTTCTC
Organism: Notamacropus eugenii; assembly: GCF_028372415.1. NCBI lineage: Eukaryota > Metazoa > Chordata > Mammalia > Diprotodontia > Macropodidae > Notamacropus > Notamacropus eugenii. Next base: position 691,544,720 of record NC_092872.1, read on the forward strand.
TTCAAATGGATTTACACTTTAATAAAAAAAAAAATCTAAATTTGACATAACTGAAGTTTACAGCTTCTCACCTAACTACATAATTGTTTTTTGTTCTTCTTGGAAGATTCTTGTTTGTCAATGACAGTTAAGATCATAATCTTTTTCTTTTCAAAAAAGAAACTTTAAAATTAAAAAGTCATTCTCCTCAAAGATGTGATCAGTTCTTTTTGTTAGAGGGTATTGGTGGTAAAGCATACTCTGGCTTAGCCTTTTGTACTACAGAAAGCTCTGTTTGTGTTCTCCCTCTCATACCATTTGGCAGGCTTGCTGGGAATGAAAATGCTTTATAAATACATGTATGTAGAAAATTGCTCTCCAAGCTATGGAGTAGAAAAATGCCTCTTCATTAAAGTTAATAGTAACAGATACAACTTCAAGCAATTCCCAAACAAACCTAAGGACAAATCTTTCCATTGAATGGGAAGCTTCAGTGTCTTCTGGTTGTTGCCTCTTTTGCCTATAAGCCTTGAATTTTTTTTTTTAGTGTTTCTTTAGAACTTCGAACTTTCAGGTCCATTTGGAATCCCTTATGCTCTATACAAATAACGTTTTATCTCTGAACAACCAACAAATAACTCTGGCATTGTGGGACTTCCACATCCTCCTCCAATACTTAGAGATTATGGCTTAGAAATGGCCGTAGTTTCTCAAAACCTTTATCCACAAAGAGCTAATTTTTGCAAGTTTTACCAAGCTGGAAAGTGTTGGAGCTGTTGTTTTTTTATGGTCATTTTATAGGATTAGTGCTAACTGTGTCTATCAGCAAAGAATCAGCCTAAGTCAATGTCAGTCAGGATACAGAGTGGGCCATACTGGTGACCACAATGATACTGAAGTCACTACAGTAAAAAAAAATTAATTCATTTGAAAACAAAACAAAACAGTCATAGTCAGAACCTACTTGCATTTTGAATTCCAAATCTCCTAAGGATTCTTTAAAAAAAAAAAAAAAAAAGGAGAAGGTAGTTCCTTGGCCCTTAATTTACCACCAGGCAGTGAGCAGGACAATTATATGTAGGAAAAGCTAACCACAGAAAGATAATGGGAAAAAGCAGTGGTACCCTGATCTGAGTGAGTGAGTTCAGTTAGGAGTGACCCAGAAGCCAACTAATGGGAAAACATTGGTTCCCTGGTGAGAGAAGCACTGTCAGCGGTGAGACAGGGACATTGGCTGTGACACTCAGTCTGGAGGTAGCAAGTGTGATAATAAGACAGCAGGAAGGACACTGGAACTTGAGTTTAAGGACTTCAGCAGCTCAGGGTCAGTTGTGGGGGGAGGAGGCATTAAGAAGCCAGACCTCAGGAAGCAACCTCAGGATACATGAGTGTGGTGTGGGGAAAGGTGGGGAAAGGCAGGACAGAAGTTGTGGAAGTGGCTTTAATATTCTTCAACTACTAACTACTACAGGAACTGCTTCTATGAGGAGGCATAGCAATTAAAAGTTTTTTTTTTTTAAATTCATCCATTCATTCATTTGTTTGTTTGGTAAAAGGATTACTTGTTTGAACCCTTTGACTCTGTGATCCTTTGTACCAAATAAAGGACTAGATCCTAAAGAGGCAAGGGATGTCAATTATAATCCCTACCCCCAAAGAGTTTATGAACGCCAGAGATGGCTTTTCCATTGAATGAAGGCTCATTCCTCTTTAGCCTGCACTCCAGACTTCCTCTACTATGCTCCCGAGCCAGGTGCTTTCTTCTGATCTCTCAGCTTTTTAGTTTCCTTTTCTTTTGGTCTTCCTCCATGACTTTATTAGCTCCTTGAAGACAGAGACTTTCTTTCTATTTGCATTTGCAATTAGCATAGTGTCGGTCACACTTTAAAATTCAGCTGTTTCACTCCTGTCTCACTCTTCATGACTCCATTTCTTGGCAAAGATGCTGAAGTGATTCTTCCCCAGCTGATTTTACAGATGAGGAAACTAAGTTAAACAATATTAAGTGACTTGCCTTGGATCACACAGCTTATAAATGTCTGAGGCCAGAATTGAACTGAGGTCTTCCTGACTGCAGGTCCAGGTGCTCTACCTACTGCACCACCTCGCTGGTACGTAGTAGGTGCTTAGTACATGTTTATTGATTTATTGGCTGATAATGCACACTTAATAAATTTTTGTTGACTGAGGTAGTATTGAAAGAAATGACAGTACTGAAAGGGACATTAGAGACAATCATCTAATGATCTTAAATTGGGGGGAGGGTGGAGCAGTTAGAGAACTTTGTCAGAGGCACCTAGTAAGTTCGTCATTGAGTTAGGAGCTGAACAAAGGTGATAAGAGTCACAGATCTTTATATGTGGCAATTACTATTGGAAACAGAATGATAGATATAGAAGAAAACAGAATATAAAATGTTAAACTATAGAAAGCTCAACCAATGTTCTAAATTTATAGGTTAGGAAACTAAGGGCAAAAAAAGGAAAATTACTTCTCCAAAGTTACATAGAAAAGATGGTAGCAGAGCCAAGACATGAGTCCTGTCACTACAGTGAACATTGCCACTGTCAATTCAATACAGTAAGGTAATACTATTTTAAAGGAGATCACATTGGACTGGAGCATTAGAACAGCTGAGAAGGAAGTAAAGTTGGAGTTCAAATTTAAAGATAAGGAATAGGATTTAGAATGGTATTGTGGTAATGGGGGCAGGGGGAAAGGGGCAGTGGCAATGTGGCATTCCAGTCTATGTTAGGAGCATTGGCAAAGTCAGGGGAAGGAGGATTAGTACCACTGAATAAATGAACACTTGCTGGATTTGTCATGAAGGGGATTTCTATTCACTAAGGAATGAATTCAATTTCATACAAAACATCTGAGGCTCCTTTATACTCAGAAACACAAATGTCTAAAAGGCCATATTGGAACACATGACTTTTGTCTCCATTAAAGTGCATTAAAGAAATGAATGTTCCTTTAATTTCTTTCTTACCTCCATGGTTTAATTTATTCATCCAATAATCTGAAATTCTCTAAAGGATTACCTGATTTAATAGTTACCATACAAATGACATTTTAAGATTTATAGCTTTTCATATATGTTCTCATTTAATCCGCACAACTCAGTGAGGTAGGTGCTATGATCATTCACATTTTATAGAAGAGAAAACTGAGGTTCAGAGAGATTAAATGATTTTCTATAAATCATGGGTACCACAGCTAGCAAGTGGCCAAGGCAGGGTTTGAACTCTGGTTTTCCTAACTCCAGTTTATTTTTTTTATCTTTTCATTTTATTACTTAGCTGATTTTGAAGACTGAAAGTGAAGGAACTGATGGCATCCTGACAGGAGAACCCTTCTGGCATTTGGAGGGATCACTGGAAAGGTTACTCTGAGAACACTGTAGCCCAGCTAGAGGACTCTTTCTATTTGGCCAATCCTTTTAACCTGGCTCACAGACTGCAATATAAAACCATCCTCACAGTAAGAGCCAGACTCAGGCAAATGAACACTTGTGAAAATCCTCATGCAGTAATTGCCAGTTTAATCTGAACAGCCTTGTGATTTTGGAGCCAATATTCCATGTAAATGACAAATTAAGTGAAGATGTCCCTCTCTCCCTAGCTGTTGATAGTGGGAGCAATTGTCCAGGACTTGGAAATAGTGGAAGGCTGATTTCAAGATGGTTCCTTTGTCCTCTTAAAGTTAGAGGGAATGGAAGGCCCAGGCTCATCCTAGAGACCCTTGCCGGCTTCTCTCTGATCCTAGTCCATTTCCTATGACACAAACATTTATTTATGTAGGTTACATATAGGTTAAACCTCTCAGTATTTCATCAGCTCTAGGGAAGGGACTGTGAAAATTCTTTTTGGATAGCAATTATTTTATGATCTGAATATATTTCCTGGAGATATTTTTATAGGCAGATGCAGTTCTTGTAGCTATGAAAAAATATGAGTATATATTCATATACATATGTATATACATACATATATGTACACATACATGCATATATATGCATGTATTCCATTTATAGCTTACCATCTGTTCAACAAAATAGCTGATGTGCTTAATAATCATGAAAGAAACAAAAAGTCCTTGAAAAAGGCAAAAGAATTCCTCATGGAAACTGTTTCCATTTGATCACACAGAATTTGTACTGCAGAAAGAAAAGCGCAAAGTGGGTCATCTGTTAATGGGAGACAAATACAATGATCTGGCAGAGAATGCAGAGAATGGTAATAATGATAAATCTAACAGATGGGGTGAAATAACAAATGTTAAGACAACTTAATTTTACTTGTCATATGTCTTCCATTTTGCCTTAGATATGACCTGATTTCTTACAAGGTAACCTACTGAGGGACCACTTCATTAACTCAAAAGATATAAGATTTCATTGGGAGGACTGTTCTTTTCACTCATGTCGATCACAACACCTCCATTCTTTAGAAGAGGTTTCATGAAGTCACAAAACCATTCTTTAGTCATAAAAAGGTTCTTAACCTGAGGTCCAGCACCCCCTAGGAGACAACAGATAGATTTCAAGGAGTCTGTGAAATTGAATGGCAAAAAATGTATCTTTATTTTCCCTAAGCTCTGAATGAAATTTATCATTTCTTTGGAATTATTTTAGAAACTTAAAAACACATTATTTTGAGAAGAGATACCATAGGCTTCAGCTGTAGTCATTATCATCATCACATTTATACAGCCATTTAAAGCTTGCAAAGTACTTTACAAATATCGCATTTTATCCTCACAAAAACTCTGAAATGTAGTTACTATTATTTTCCCCCTTTAAAAGTTGAGAAAACTGAGGGAGAAAGAGGACAAATGACTTGCCTAGGTTACTACAACTAGTATGTGTCTGACAATGGATTTGAATTCAAGTATTCCAAGTGCCAGGTCTTGCAACGACAATTAAAGAGTTCCATCCCTTGCCTCAGCAGTTCTAAATTATCCTAAAATACTGATTTGGGACTGTCAAAAGTGGTTTGAATTTTCCCTCTCTAAGGAGAGGCCCTTGGAGTCACAGAACAGGAGGAAATGGAGACTACTAATTTCAGGATTCCACAAAGGAAAGCCATGGACGGTTTCAAATAGAAATTCTATGTCAGCTGAAATAAATGAACAATTATCAAACAAATGCCTCTGAGTGGCAACTCTAGTTAGAAACAGCTGGTATTCTTTCTGAACCTGAGGAGTTGAAAAGATATCTCAAACCTGTCTGAGTGTGGCGTTTTCATGTATTCCTTTCAGGTTACTTGTCTCTCATTTCAAAGCAAAGCTGTCTTTTAACAAACTGGGGGAGCCACATACACAGACGAATCTTTGTTCGTTTTCTGCAGGACTCTTGTCCCCTCATTGATTGTGAGGATTATTAATTCTTTTATGCCTCCTCCCTTCAAATACATCACATTCAGGTGAGATGGTGAACAGAACCTTAAAGGTTTCATAGAAGGATATCTAACAAAAGACTAGAAAAGAGATTTGGCATTACTTTGCCATCACATCTGGGAGTCTTCAAAAGAACATGCTGTATTACCATTATGATACATGTCCAACACAGCTAGAAATAATTTTTGAAGTTACATAGAGAAATCAGTGCCATCCTTCCTTCTTTCCATCCATCCATCCATCCATCCATCCATGCACCTACCTTTTTGAACAAAAAACATTATAGGTGCAAAGATTTACAGTAGTAGGTACAAACTACAATGCACCTAGCACTGTGTTAAATGCTAAGTGAAGTATAAAGTATAGCATAGTTCTGTCACTCAAAGAAATAAGCAAGATGAAGGGTCTAAACCAGGGTGTAGCAGAAAGAATACTAGACTGAATTTCCAGAGGTGTGAATTCTAGTCCTTACTCTGCCACCATACAAATATGGAATCATCCCTTAATGGTCTAATGCTTTCTTTAAAAAAATAAGAACCTTTCCAGCTCTGACATCCAAGAGACCAAGATAAGTAAAGTATTAATTGATGTTAATAACCCACATACACACACACACAAATTTAAAGTAATCAGATAAAAAACAAACTGATGAAGCAATGAGTTTAATGAGAGAAGGGAAAGGAAGGAGGGTGTGGTTGTAGATTGGAGAAGCAAAGTCTATAGAAAGAAGCAGCGTGTGTCTGACAAATTGCTGAGTGGTGATAAAAGGCTATGGAGATGCATGTGATGGATCTTTGGGTTGTGAGGTTCACAAATAGTTCAAATGACAAAGCTGAGAATCTTAATAAGTACGGAGAGAAATAGTTCCTTTTGTAGTTATTTGTACTATGTTGTATTTGAGTTTGTCAAAAGGGTGTGATTGATAGCTATGTTTCAAATGAAGTCTGATCTTCTTCCTAGAAAATAAAGTGAATGGGCTAGAAGGATGCCACTCTATATTCCAAGCTATGAGGGATAGCAATATGTTTAAAGAAATGATGAGACGCAGAAGAATTTGCCCTTTGACAGGAGAATTGAAGCAGAAATGATGACAACCTTGGTGAAAAGCAACTATTTAATAGTGGAATTTGTCATTTTTGTGCTTGTTCTTTAGTCGTTTTCAGTTGGGTCCAATTCTTCATGACTCCATTTGGGGTTTTCTTGGCAAAGACAATGGAGTTGTTTTCCATTTCCTTCCCCAGTCCATTTTACAGAAGAGGAACTAAGCCAAACAATGTTAAGTGACTTTTCCAGGATCACTCAGCTAACAAGTTTCTTTGGCCAGATTTTAACCCAAGAAGATGAATCTTCCTGACTCCTGGGCCAGCACTCTCTCCACTGTGCCACTTAGCTGCCTCAAAATTTGTAATAGAGGACAACAAGAAAACTGGGTGTAGTCTGAAATATTCCTAGATTTAGAGAGATGAAACTTCAGTGATTTCAGAGAAGAAATAGTAAGAATCCCAAGAACTACAAAGTTCTACAAAGCAAGTCAGTCCAGGAAGGACAGGTAGCTCTTGTGAAAATTTGAAAGGGATGTTTAACCAGAAAGCAATTGAGGATTGTTAAAAGAAACTTATGTAGAAAAATATATGATAAATTTAAATTTAAAAGAGATAGCCATAGAAATTAGAAGAAAGGGCAGATATCAGAGGGTGAATAAAAAATCCTTCTAAATTCCTGTTAGAATATTGTTTGAAGACAAAAAGTTTCCTCTTGTTTGTGTGCTGCATATGATAAGAGAATCAAAGAAGGGATAAGAATGCTACTGGAGAGTAGATATAACAACTACAGAAGAAAACAGAGATGACAAAATTGTTTCACTCTTTCTTGTTTCCATATTAGCTTCCAAAGAAAAGAGTCTGTGGATTGAAAAAGGCAGGACGATTAAGGAATAGGACCATTTAACTACCCATAATGAGTGTAAGTCATCAGACCTAGATGAATGATGTCCCAGTGTGCTGAAATAAATGGCAGATATAAATCTCAGGAATCTTGAAAAACCATGGAGAGCAGAAAATGTGCCACACGACTATGCAAAAGTAAACCCTGGCCCAATTTGTTTAGAAAAGAAAGATAATGGAGCCTAGAATTCCTGGAAAAAAATATAGAAAGTTCTGCCACCATCTTGGTGGTGGTTATTGAACATCAATTGAGTATTCAACATCTTAAACAGAGAGCAGTGATCATAAAGAGCCAGTGTGGATTCATCAAAAGCATATTAAGATATCCCTTATGCATTAAAGGTCTCAGATGTATCAAAATATTTATATGTATATTTTATGGTAGCAAAAACTAGAAATAAATTATGTTCCTCTCAACTGGGAAGCAGGAAGCATGTGCTAGAGCCATCTCCTAAGGGCTCCTTAGAGCCAATGGTTAAACTTTAACTGTGTGCATTTTCACCTCAGAAATTAGCAAGAGCAATAAATTGGAGCATGGTTTATAGTTTCCATGATTTTTTTAACTTTAAGAAGTGGGAAAAATTATAGTAATGCAGATAAAAGTTACAAGTATGTCCTATGTATATTTTGTTTTTCAGACAACCAGTTCTTAAACCCTTACCAGCACAGGACTTAAAATGGCTAAAGAAATTGTGGTATATGTATTTATTTCACCATAGAAAATGATAAATATGAATAATTTAGAAAAAAAAGAGGGAAGAGTTGTTTAGAAAGAGTAGCAGAAGCAGAAGAACCATTTATATAATTATTAAATAATGTAAATTCAAATGAAGCCAAATACTGTGAAAATATAATGACCAGTCTTGGCCCTGGAGAATGAGGAACTATATTACCTTCCATTCCAGAGAGAAGTGGGGGACTATGGCTATAGACCATTGATAAAATCTTTGGTCATGGTTGCTATGTGAATCGATTTTGCTTTACTACATTTCTTTGTTTCAAGGGAAGGCTTACTAGGTGTAGGAAGAAAGGCATACGAAAAATTAGCTGAGATGTTAAAAAGAAAGGCACAAATAAAGTATCATTGGGGATTGGCCAATGAGTGCACAAATTACCAGCAGGCCACTTGGCACAACTGCTTGATGCCATTGGCCCTGGGGGCTAGACTGGGAACCCTGCTTCCAGAAGAGTTGAGAAGAAATGACTTAGAATATGACTTAAAGATACAGAGCATGCATAGATGTTTTGTAATGGCTTCTGGTCCATTGATCATGTGATTATTAGGGGCTTTTTCCATTGGCTGCAGATGCAGAGCTGGCACTGGGCATGCATTCAAAAAGCAATAATTTGCCTTACCTTGAGTTGATTTCTTCCTGGTGAGTAGATTTCTGGTAAGACAAGAGGGTTAAGGCTTTGAGTCTTTGTCATCTAAGGCTGGCTTGTGACATGTGAGTATGGTCTTGGCATATATGTTTATTAGTCTATTATACTATATGTCAAAGAGATCAAAAATTGTGATTGTTGAGAAAAAGGGGGAGAGAGGCAGAATATCAGAGATCTTGGCCTTCAGTCCATGTCAAAGTTTGGAGCCAGCCTAGCAGTGAGACCTTCAGAGAATCATTTGGGATTCATTACAGCGTTAGCAGACAGGAACCCATCCATATATTATGCCACATTTGGGCTTGAGTTTTGTGGGGCCAAAGCTATATAGAAACTACATTAAGTTTAAGTTTGCTCTCCTCAAGGACTAATATAAAGGAGAATGCTTTTGAGGGGTTGGGGGGAAATAGTTGTTCTTCTCATATCTTTGAAGTAAATATCACTTTTAAAAAGGTAATTGATGTTAATTAGTTAAATGGAACTAAAGTGCTACCCTCTGGAATCTATGAGAGGAGATCAAAAGGGAAGGGAGTTTGAGCATTAGAGTAGGAACACCCCAAGTTCCCAGGGATAACCCAGAATCATGAGGGAAAATAGCCAGCCTTGCAATGGGAGTACAGGGCCAGAGTATTTGCTACAAAACAAAAGCAAAAACAAAAAACCACTAATTTTTTCTCAGGTGTGATTAGTAATATGATAGAATAACTATTTTCAGTATAATATCCAGAACTGAGTGATCTTGAAAGAAAGGGGTATAGTCATTTAAGCTGAATGGAAAAAAATGAGAAGGAAGAAACAATGGAGAAAATTTTTACCTTTTACATATTATGGATTGCTATCACAGAAATGAAATACCAAAAGCTCTTCTTACTATACCTATCCCCTGAATCTTCTGATAACTGGTTCTGAAAACTAAAGATTGATGACAAGGGATATAAAACAAACCAACAAACAAAACACTAGGAAAAAATGGGGAGAGGGGGAGAGAGAGAGAGAGAGAGAGAGAGAGAGAGAGAGAGAGAGAGAGAGAAAGAGAGAGAGAGAGAAAACCTATGAATTTAAGAGCCTAGTTCACAAATAAAATAACTGTGAGGCATAAAGTCAGGCAAAAATAGCTAATATTTATATAGAGCTTACTAAGAACCAGCTATTGGGATAGGCATTTTATAGTTATTATAAAATTTGATCCATATAAACCTGAGAGGTATCCCCATAAGGAAACAGAAGTCCAGGATGATATGGCTAATAAATGTATGAGGCTGGATTTGAACTCATTTCTTCCTGATGCAGGATTAGTATTCTATCCATTGCACCACTTAGCTAAGTCCATAACATTGAATAAATATGATATTTTGAAGGAAAATAAATTTTTAAAAAAGAAGAAAAGAATTTTGCCAAAAGTCATTAAATGATAACAAGAACATGAACAGTAGCTAAAAAAAATAAATCATTCCAAAGAAGATATTAAAATGGGAATTAGATCTAAAATCAGAGCTCTCAGATCAGAAACAATTTAGAAAGGAAAAGAAATTAGATAGGCCTTTTAAAGTACACTCTGGAGAATCTCTTTAAAGTAATAGAGCCTCTGAAATAGAGAGTCAAGGATTTGGAAATCCAAAATATGGAACATTTAAAAAAAATGATAGAAGTAAAAAATAATAACCCTGAAAGGAAACACAAATTCCCTGTAAACAAAATTCATTGACTTAAAAGACAGGATGCAGAAACATGGCTTAAATATCACATCTCACAGATGAAAACAATATTTGTTGAAAAACACAAATGGTATGTTGCAAAAATAATTCAGGGAAACTTAAAGAAATTTTGAGACCAGCCAATCAATCCATAAGTATTTATTAAGTGTTGCTTATGCGGTAAATGTTTTAGACTTGTATGAATTAGCTCTAGAAGAGAAAGTAGATGCAAGATTATTGCATCAGGGTCTAGAGTCTGGGAGTGCATCAATAATACAGTTCTGGTTGTGATCCATGATGCCCAACTTCACTCTTAGACTACTGACTCCTTTTCCTGTGGAGATTGTCCTTGCCTGCACTTCACTGTCCCCATTCCACATGGTTTCTTAAACTTCCTATTCTCCCATTCCATGAATCATCTCATCCTATTAAGAGTTGGGTTCTTCTTTGAGTATATTTCCAGGAATCAATAAATAGAGTTTTAAAGGTCACTCATCCTTATGGCCTTCCATTCTTCAGCCTATGCCATTTTTTTCTGGTTTACTCAAGATACTAATGTGAACTGTTCTAGAGGAGTGGCTGCATTGTTCACACTTAGGTTAATGGTTTTATTCCTTTTCTGTGAATAAGTGTTGGACTTGCAGTTATATTTCTACAAATAAATACAAAGAGGAAGAGAATATTTGACATGCAAACTCTTTCTGGCTGTTGCTATTTGTCCTTTGTTATCAAAGAGGACCATGACGTGGGAAGGTGAAGAAAGATGAGAAAGTTAAGTACACGCAAACACACACATATACATATACATATACATATGTATGTATGCATATACATATATATGACTAAATCATAAAATGATTTCTATTACTTTCTAGGCTATTGTTTAAACAACAAAAAAATGGAATCAATGTATAAAAGAGGAGCAACTAGGTGGCATAGAAGATAGAGCACTGATTGTGGAGTCCGGAGGACCTGAGTTAAAACGTAGCCTCAGACACTAGCTGTGTGACCCTGGGCAAGACACTTAACCTTGTTTGCTTCAGTTCCTCATCTGTAAAAGGAGCAGAAGAAAGAAATGGCAAACCACTGTAGAATCTTTAGCAAGAAAATCTGGGGGAGGAGCCAAGATGGCGGAGTAGAAAGACGCACATACACATAGCTCCGAACCCACAACCCATAGAACGGCTACAGGGAAGTAACTCACGGCGAATTCTGCACCCAGAGGCCACGGAACATTGGAGCGAGGGAGATTTCTGTTCCCCTAGAGACCTGCAAACCTCTCACGGGGGATCCTTCGCACTGTGGACTGGGTGCCGGGACTGGGAGCTGAGTGCAGCCCTGCCGTGGCTGCGGCACCGAGAGGAAAAGATCCAAGTGGGCTTCAGGGATGGGATCTCCAGCGGCCACGCGGGTCCCTCCACCCACAGAGGGACCTGCAAACATCTCGCAGAAGGTCCGTCGCGCTGCAGACTCGGAGCCCAGCCCAGACCTGCCGTGGCCGCGGCACCGAGAGGAATAGATCCAAGCAGGCTTCAGGGACGGGATCTCCAGCAGCCGCACAAGTCCCTCCACCCACAGGTGACGGGGGTCGGTGAGAGACTCTCTTTGGCGGGTTGAGAGGGGAGTGGGGTGCCCCCATAACTCAGGCCCCCTGGGAGGTAGAAGCTGAGAGGCGGCTGCAGACCGGGGCTCCCCAAGGGGGCAGGAGCCTGGATCCATTGTGGAAGGTCTGTGCAAAAACCCCCTGAGGGAACTGAGCCTGAGAGGCAGCCCTGCCCAGACCTCAGCACCTGAACTTAATCTCACACTGAATAGCAGCCCTGCCCCCGCCAAAAGCCCTAAGGCTGGAAGCAGCATTTGAATCTCAGACCCCAAACGCTGGCTGGGAGGATCAGGAGGCAAGGTGGGTGTGAGGAGAATATTCAGAGGTCAAGTCACTGGCTGGGAAAATGCCCAGAAAAGGGAAAAGAAATAAGACTATAGAAGGTTACTTTCTTGGTGAACAGGCATTTCCTCCCTTCCTTTCTGATGAGGAAGGACAATGCTTACCATCAGGCAAAGACACAGAAATCAAGGCTTCTGTGTCCCAGCCCACTCAATGGGCTCAGGCCATGGAAGAGCTCAAAAAGAATTTTGAAAATCAAGTTAGAGAGGTAGAGGAAAAGCTGGGAAGAGAAATGAGAGACATGAAGTCAAAGCATGAACAGCAGATCAGCTCTCTGCTAAAGGAGACCCAAAAAAATGTTGAAGAAAATAACACCTTGAAAACTAGCCTAACTCAATTGGCAAAAGAGGTTCAAAAAGCCAATGAGGAGAAGAATGCTTTCAAAAGCAGAATTAGCCAAATGGAAAAGGAGATTCAAAAGCGCACTGAAGAAAATAGTTCTTTCAAAATTAGAATGGCACAGATGGAGGCTAAGGACTTTATGAGAAAGCAAGAAATCACAGAACAAAGCAAGAAGAATGGAAAAATGGAAGATAATGTGAAATATGTCATTGGAAAAACAACTGACCTGGAAAATAGATCTAGGAGAGACAATTTAAAAATTATGGGACTACCTGAAAGCCATGATCAAGAGAAGAGCCTAGACATCATCTTTCATGAAATTATCAAGGAAAACTGCCCTGAGATTCTAGAACCAGAGGGAAAAATAAATATTCAAGGAATCCACAGAATATCTCCTGAAAGAGATCCAAAAAGAGAAACTCCTAGGAACATTGTGGCCAAATTCCAGAGTTCCCAGGTCAAAGAGAAAATATTGCAAGCAGCTAGAAAGAAACAATTCAAGTATTGTAGAAATACAATCAAGATAACACAAGATCTAGCAGCCTCTACATTAAGGGATCGAAGGGCATGGAATAGGATATTCCAGAAGTCAAAGGAACTAGGACTAAAACCAAGAATCACCTACCCAGCAAAACTGAGTATAATACTTCAGGGGAAAAATTGGTCTTTCAGTGAAATAGAGGATTTTCAAGCATTCTTGATGAAAAGACCAGAGCTGAAAAGAAAATTTGACTTTCAAACACAAGAATGAAGAGAACCATGAAAAGGTGAACAGCAAAGAGAAGTCATAAGGGACTTACTAAAGTTAAACTGTTTGCATTCCTACATGGAAAGACAATATTTGTAACTCTTGAAACATTTCAGTATCTGAGTACTGGGTGGGATTACACACACACACATGCACACACGCACACATACATAGAGACAGAGTGCACAGAGTGAATTGAAGAGGATGGGATCATATCTTAAAAAAAAAATGAAATCAAGCAGTGAGAGAGAAATATATTGTGAGGAGAAAGGGAGAAATTGAATGGGGCAAATTATCTCTCATAAAAGAGGCAAGCAAAAGACTCATTAATGGAGGGATAAAGAGGGGAGGTGAGCGAAAAACATGAAGTCTACTCTCATCACATTCCACTAAAGGAAAGAATAAAATGCACACTCATTTTGGTAGGAAAACCTATCTCACAATACAGGAAAGTGGGGGATAAGGGGACAAGCAGGGTGAGGGGGATGATAGAAGGGAGGGCATGGGGAGGAGAGTGCAATTTGAGGTCGACACTCATGGGGAGGGATAGGATCAAAAGAGAATAGAAGTAATGGGGGACAGGATAGGATGGAGGGAAATATAGTTAGTCCTATACAACACAACTATTATGGAAGTCATTTGCAAAACTACACAGATTTGGCCTATATTGAATTGCTTGCCTTCCAAAGGGAAGGGGTGGAGAGGGAGGGAGGTAAAGAAGTTGGAACTCAAAGTGTTAGGATCAACTGTCGAGTAATGTTCTTGCCACTAGGAAATAAGAAATACAGGTAAAGAGGTATAGAAAGCTATCTGGCCCTACAGGAGAAAAGAGAAGATGGAGACAAGGGCAGAGAGGGATGATAGAAGAGAGAGCAGATTGGTCATAGGGGCAATTAGAATGCTTGGTGTTTGGGGGGGGGGGGGATAAAAAGGGAGAAAATTTGTAACCCAAAATTTTGTGAAAATGAATGTTAAAAGTTAAATAAATAAATTTAATTTAATTTAAAAAAATAAAAAGAAAAAAAAAGAAAATCTCAAATGGGATCACAAAGGGTTGGACACAACAGAAATGATAACAGAAAATAATGGGAAAAAATTATATAGAATCAAAGGGAAATAAAGGTCTAAAGATTTAAGGAAATTTTGAAGAGACAGGTAAAGGTTAGGGGGAAGACTTAAATTAACGTAGCCCAAAGAATTGTGAGGGACTCTCTGCTCATTATTGTAGACTGACTATTCAATGTCCCTTACTTACATGAGGGACAGAAAGAATTGGTGAGATCTAGTTGTTTTTTGATTTCCACTTTTGAAAGAGAACAGATGTCATTCCAGTCTCTCTTCAGGTTACTAAACAGAGAAAGACTTTAGGAAGAAGCTGAGAGGATGTGGCAATCTCTATAATGTCCTTATCCCCAGCTCCCCTGCTTACTGTACTAGACATTTCAGGGTAAGTTCTGAGACTCCCTCCCTTCCTCTTTCCCTCCATCTCTCTCTCTCTCTCTTTCTCTCTCTCACTCTCTCTCTCTCTCTCTCTCTCTCTCTCTCTCTCTCTCTCTCTCTCTCTCTCTCTCTCTCTCTCTCCTCTCTCTCTCTCTCTCCCTCTGTCTCTTTCTCTCTCTCTCTCTGTCTCTCTGTCTCCATCTTTCTGTCTGTCTGTCTCTTTCTCTCTCGCTCTCGTTCCCAATGAGAAGTATAATATATCCTATGTATTATCTGGTATATATTCTCCTGTGCATACTTCCTCTCATATCTTTTTTCTACGTATTCAGATGAATGGTTTCATTGGCCATTTTCTTTTATTCATTGTGGAAATGGAATCTGTTAGAAAAGAAGTCAAGCCTCAGAGCCATGTAGACATGAACAAACTTCATGGACAAAACAACACAGCACAACCCCACATAATGCATCCTTTGCATCAATATTTCCTGGACTAAATTCCACACTTCTTTATATGTGAATCAGTATAGTCTATAAGTTTGCATAGATGGCAATTTAACTCTTACCTAAATAGAGAGAAGGGAGTTAAGAGATATAAGTGAACCTTGTGTCTTTTCTTACACAGCATAGATATAAACAATGGAGGAAGTGTCATTTCCTTAGTCTTTCTTAGAGGGCCAAAGAAGATGTGTGCGTGTGTGTGTGTGTGTGTGTGTGTGTGTGTGTGTGACAGAGACAGAAACAGAGAGAGACAGAGACAGACAAAGAGAGATACAAAGACAGAGATAGAAAGACAAAGAAACAAAGAGAGAAAGAGACAAAAAGAGACAGAGAAATAGAGAAAGAGGAGATAGAGAGAGAGAATGAGGAAAAGAATAAGAGAGAGGGAGGGAAAGAAGGAGGAAAGGAGAGAGAGAGAAAGAGAGAGAGAGAGAGAGAGAGAGAGAGAGAGAGAGAGAGAATTTCTTGAGTACTTTATTATGTACCAGAGGTATGCTAAGCTCTTGGGACAGACATTTTTAAAAAGAAAAGACAAAAACAAGTTGATCTCTACTAAGAAGGAATTTACATTCTAATAAGGGAAAACAAAACATAAAGGGAGGGGGAAAGCATACAAATTCCCTACTAGGACAATGGAGCAGCCATGAGAGTAAGTTGACTTGGGAGTGAAGTTAGCATCATGTCTGATGCCTCTTACAAAATGGTGATACCCTCCAAGAACTTACTGGTCTGGGAGGCCATCATAGAATCAATGACATTTGGTATGGCTGTTGTTGTGTTGGTCCTTCGAAGCCAAAGAAGATCATGCCATCAGAGAAATCATGACATGACTTGCACTTGACTTTGTTTTGAGTGAGGGAGGTGTGCAAGGTCATCAGCCTCACTTCTCCTCTGGAACCATGGTAAAATATCTTTGAGGCCATAGAATTCAATTTCCCTCCAAGCATTCCCTTCTATAACATTCCCATTGGATGGCCATGCCTCTTCTACTTAAAAGGTCTGTAAAAGGAAAGCATCATTACTTCTCCAGGGCATTTATCCCATTGATATATAACGGTGTTAGAAATTTTCTGAGGAGAGACAGAAAGAGAATATGAGTGGTCTTTAAGAGCTAAGACTTGTGTTTATCTGATGACTTAGAAACTCAAATGAAAATGATTTGGGCATTAATCTTCATTTTATACTTCCTCTGCTTTTTTCTCCCCTTCACTAGAGCAGACAAAAGACCAATATATTTTTGATGAAATGGGATAAACCAAATCAAACTCTATGAACATCAAGAAAAGATAAACTCATACACACATGTATATATCACACACATGCGTGTGCATGAATATACATGCGTATATAAATATATGCATATGAGAAAAATCTAAAGTTCTTTATAACAAGCATCAATTTTTGAAAATGACTAAACAACATTATATACTTATTCAAATCCATTTTTCATCTCTCCCCCAAACATCCATTAAAAAAATGCCCAGACCTGTAAAACCCAGGCTGAACCTAGTTCAGCGAATTCCCAATAATGAGCACTGCCCCCTTGAATTGGTCAGTGCACTTGGTGTTTGGAACTAAAAAATGCCTGCAAGAAAATCACCTTCCCCTGTGCCCTTAAGCAGTCTGGAGTAAATCTGCCACTGTAGTACATTAAAAGCAATTAGCCTCCATGCACTGACAGCGCTGAGCTGAACAGCTCCAGAAAATGACAACAGGACAGAAGAACGAGCACCCCTTCAGTGTTCCTGTACAGTAGGACGACAGAGTTATTAGCCCTGGAGGTCTCCCTGTGAGCAGCCTTTCCTAGTATCTGACTTGCTGCAGTAGGTGAGCTAACACGGAATCGACTTGAAAGGACCAGAAACATTTGGAGGTACATTTTCAGGTCCTCTCAGGGTCTGGGTTTAGAATGGATAGAAGGTCAGATATGGAAAGAATCTTGAAAGGGATTTTGTGAAATGGAATGTTAGAGCTAGAAGAATAGCCTTTTGAACATGGAATCCTAGAACACAGGATTTTGGAATCAAGAAGATCTTTGAAGCCATAGAGTCTGGTACCTCCATCCCCCATTCCTTACCTGGATTTTGCAGGTGGTCAAAGTAAATTCTAGAGTTAAGTGTTCTGCTTATGGCCATATGATTCTGTAATGGCAGACCTGGGACTGGATCCTGAATCCTAACCTCTCTTTGCTCTTTCCATAATACCTCATTTGAGCGAGGGAATTAAAAACACTCAGTCACCAATAAATAGAATTATTTTCTAGTTCATATAGAAGCAGCACCAGAGGATGTGCCCTAAGAATTTAAGTGAAATTTGAAAGAAAAGAAATAATAATCTGAAAGACAAACTGCAAAGGTTAATAAAGTCGATTCCAGCAATTACAGTAAAATGATATTTTAACTTAATTTTATTTTAAAAGACGTATGATATTGTGTATGTCACCAAAGTGCTGCTGACAAACATGATATATTGCCAAGGCATGCTGATG
This sequence comes from Notamacropus eugenii, assembly GCF_028372415.1. Classification (NCBI taxonomy): domain Eukaryota; kingdom Metazoa; phylum Chordata; class Mammalia; order Diprotodontia; family Macropodidae; genus Notamacropus; species Notamacropus eugenii. Next base: position 691,562,577 of record NC_092872.1, read on the forward strand.
GTGTAATTGTGAACATTTTCACGTCTGAGCCTCACTTTTCTTATCAGTAAAATGAGGATAATATCACATACCTCACATTGTAGTTTTAAGGATCAAAGGAGAATATCTATCTATCTCCCTATCTCCCTATCTGTCTGTCTGTCTATCTATCTATCTATCTATCTATCTATCTATCTATCTATCTATCTATCTATCTATCTATCTATCTATATACATATACACACATGAATATATGTATATACATAGATATGTGTTGTATGTATGTTTCATTTGCAATCATCTTTTTTTTTTCCTCTTCTACTATGGAAATGCTTGTCTTATTTCTTAAGTTCAGAATAAAATGGATTAAATAAAAAATTTGAAAGTGTTATAGTAATATTACCTATTATTACCTCATTCTGAGCCAAAAATTGACATTTTAATATTAATAAAAATAAACATCCTCTTGAATTTGTCTATCTCTATCTATCTACGTTTCTCTGTTTACCTCTATCTATTTAATGAATAAATAAATAGAAAAATAAAAGAGCGTTTATCATCGCTATGTAATAGACAGCCAACAACTCGGTAGACATCTTGAAGGAAACATTGGAGAGGACGTAGACCAGAGTTTCATAGGATAGGCAGACCTAGATAGGTTGAGATAAGATATATTAAAATGAATTTCCTCAATCAATGAGATGATGGATCCATCTGAGTATTCATGTGAGTTGTCACTCTGCTAGACACTAGGGCTACAAATTTAAAGGTAAGATAGCCCCTGCCTCTTTATATCCCAGTAGTGATGGGAAAAGGGAGAATACAACATAAGGGTAGAAGCCAAGAAAAGGGTGTCTAAAGAGTCACAGGGATGCTGAATGTGAATCAGAGTTCAGCTAATTAATGTACATTTACCAAGAACAATGGTAATATTGATTTAATTATTGTTCTCTGAGGGGAAAATAAATAGAGAGAAGGAAAGGAAGGGAACATGCTGCTTGTCAGCCCAGAGGACAAGCTGTCCAGAAAGAATAGTTAGGTGGATTCTGAAACGTGACCTCCTAGGTTCTTCTGGAGCACAGCCCATCTAATAATAGTGAGCTATCTGAGTGTGTGCTCACTCACAGTGTAATAAAGGTGACATGGCCTCCTGGTGGGGATTTCTACCTAAGTAGATTACTATATAAGCATATATGCATGCATGCACATGTATGTGCATACATGCATACACAATAGATGAATGCACGAATGTATACTCACACGTACATTGTCTCCTAGACCTGTGTCTGAGGCAGCTTAAGGCCAACGCTCTCATTTTAGGCTTGAAAGGAAGTTTCCTTTGCCCCAAATTCAGCAAGGATATGCAATACGGATATTTATGTGTGTGTACTATGTATGTATGTATACATACATGTACATATGTATATGACACATACACACATATACACATTAAAATACTCTATGCTCTACATTTGGGAATGTTTCTGGTTATGAGGGCAGGATATAATGAAAGACAATGGTGACTTGTTTGGCCTTCATTAATCTACCAAGTTAGAAGGGCCCAATTGCATATGGCTGGAACTTTTAAGCAAGTTCATTCCTTTCAAAGGAGGGAAGGAACCATCTGGAACTACCTTAGTTTGTAAGTTGGGGGAAAGAAACGCAATCAGGAAAATATTAGTAAATGTTCATCCTATCACATCCTTCCTGGTTATGTGTATGAAGGTAGCAGGTAAAGGACTACTCCCACTGGTCCCCTTCTTTCAAATGTGAATACCACTGACCAGGTCTAGCCATAAATTTTTCTCCGTTAAGAGATGGTTCCCAATCTAGTCAATGAATTCACTTCTACCCTTACAGAAAAGCAAGGGAAAGAAGGAGTGAGATAGACCAACCTCCCCCCAGAACCCAAAATGATAACCTAATTTGTTTCAGCACCTAGCAAAGTATATGTGGGTGGGGGGAGGGTGTAGACACAACAGATTTAAATTAGTTCTACCTTGTGAGAAGATTATTAAAACTTATTAATCAACAGAAACATCAATTCTTTCTCACTGTAGCTCTGCCCCCAGTCACAAAGAAACCTGGGACTTCTGGAACCTCAGTTCTCTTAGTGTTTTTATGTTCCAAAACTAAATTCTGTTCTCCCTGCTTCAGACCTCATTCCCAACAAAATCATATGCATGTCAAAAGGGGTTTAAATAAGTAAGTAACCAGTTATTAAAAGTACCTCTTTAAAAAAAAAAACAAACAATTTTAAAGGAACTAAAAGTGCTATATTAATCATCGTTCCACCTAGAAAAGAAAAACATGTAGAAGGAAAGTGCCTTCATTTGCTGCCTGACTTCTCAGACAAGGGAAAATTTAATTGCAATCATATATTCCCAGGACTCTGGTGACAGTTGTCCCATTTGCACTGGAGAATGAAGACACCACATTCTCTGGAGCTTCTTTCTGCTCTCTCCCCAATATGCATACTGCCACAATCACCTCGAAAAGAGTGCCTCTCCCTCTGCTAGCACTCCATTCAAAATCCCTGCCCTTTCTCAGATAGATGATAGATAGATAGATAGATAGCTAGCTAGATAGATAGATAGATAGACAGACAGACAGAGGAGAGAGAGAGGATAGGTAGGTTATACAAAAACATGCACCCATTATATAGTGTACAATCAGACATCAACTCATCTAGGTTTAAATCAGAATTCATAATATACAAGAAGAAAGAATAGCTATGAGAAAATCTTATGGCATACAATTAAAATGATTTATCATTTAATTAAGTTATTGAAAATCAAAAGCAGAAAATGGACAGCAAAAGCCAATATCAATATCAACCATAATAATTTCATTCCAAAGTTTACCCAGTGTATGTTAATGGCTAAAACAAGGAGGCCAGAGGATCCAGAAAGGGAGTTAGTTTTAAAAAGGAAAAGAACAGCTACTTCGCAAATGCAGAAAGATAGCTGACAAAGGCGTGATTGGGTTATAATATAAATTTCTCTATAAAATTGTATAAAGAAGGATGAGGAATGACTGTAAGTATCACCTTCTAAGGCAGACAGAAACAATGAAGGATAAAACCAGGAGACTTGGTGAGACATCTCACTGAAAGCCATCCCACAGACATTCAAAGACGAAAATGGAAACAAAGATATCAACGATTTGCAAAACAAACAACAACATTTCAATTAATTATTTTCTCAGTTGTGAAGAGAGAAAGAGAGAGAGAGAGAGATCCATGATGGAGAGGGTAAAATTGTGCAGCCATTGGGGACTGATGTACAAGGTAGTTTAAGGAGGGAAAGATACGAAAGGCATAAAAATTATCTCAGAAATTATTAAAGATGATATATTACTTTTGATATTAGTTCTGTACCCAATTAAATTAATTGCAAAATTTAAAATCCTGACCTATAATCCCCCTGAATTAAATAAGTAATGATTCTGAGAGTCCCACAACAGTGAAGGAGCCTTGCTGTGTTACATCTCATGTGAAACCTGAAAAATCTATCAGCACAGGCAGAAGAGCTGGAGTAAGACATCATTTGTCCAAAAGAGCATTCAGAACCATATGGAAAGAGCTTCAGTGTTTTGAGTTTATGAGTCCTTCAAAATGTATGGACACACTCTCCCCTGAATAAACTTGATATCCAAATGACCCTAATTGGCTTTGGTGGCACAAAAGGAACATGGGAGTAAGTATCAGCATACCCAGACTTTTGTCTAGGATTTGCCAAATCCTTACTAGGTGACTTGGGGCAAATCTCTTCTCTATTCTGATTCCTCAATTGAAGAGTTTAATGTAAGGGAGTTAGAATTCTTATATTACCTACTTCAAGGTTGATGTGAGATAAAAGTCAGCTAAATGGCATAGTAGATAAAATGGTAGTCCTCAGGTCAAGAAGACCCAAGTTTAAAACCAGGCTCAGGTATTTGCTACTTGTGTGACCCTATCTAAGTTATCTAATCTCTGCCTCAGTTTCCTCATCTGTAAAATGGAAATAACAACAGCACGTATGGTCCAGAGTTGCTGTGAGGATAAAATGAGACCCTGTTTTGGAGCATTTTACAAAACTTAAAGTCCTATAGAAATTAGCTGTCATTATTTTTAAAATTTAAATAACTGTAAAATGGAGAATTGTATTGTTATTTTTGAAATAGAATCTCAAACCATAGACCAACATGTACCTGACCAGCAATTGATTTATAAAAGTCTATGTCCTAAGAATATATCCTCCCCTTTATTTATTTATTTATAAGATTATTTATTTATAGGACTCTAAGATCAGATTTAGAGATGAAGTGGCCAGAGTCATCTGTAGTTCAGTTTTTTCATTGAACAAACTGAGTAAGACAGGGTAAGTGACTAAAATGGCGTCAAGTAGGAGAGCCATCATCTGAACCCATTATTTATAAGAAAAATTAACTGTTTTTGTTTGTTTGTTTGTTTGTTTTGTTTTGTTTTTTGCCCACCTGGGAATCTGGATCATGATGTCAGGTCACTTTTATAATGGTTGTAATAGAACATTAAGGGATATTTATTTATTTTTCTATTTTAAGTTTGGATAGGGGGAAGGGAATGGACCTTTAAAGAAAGATATGCTATGCTATTCTGTCATAAAAAAACCCACCGCCCTTTAATGAATCCTTGAGCCCAGGGACTGGGGGATGGTCTTGGAGTCTCTAAATGGCAGCTCCTATATTAGAATGACAACATTAGGCTACAACATTATAGTGTTCATTAGAGCAAAAACAAATCAAGGGTTACATGAAACATAATGATTCATTCAAATTTCATATTGCATTATGGATTATTACTTTGGAATGTATCTCCAAAGAGTCATAGAATCCCAGAATCCTATGTTTGGAAGAGACCTTAGAGATCATTTAGTTAAATCCCTACAAGACACAGGAATATTCTCTAGAACATAGATGATAAGTGCCTTTCTATCATCTACTTCCTCATCTTTCAGTGGCATGGAAAAAGCTCCCAAGGCAGCCCATTTCACTTTTCAGCATTTCTAATTGTTAGGAAGTGTTTTCCTTATATCCCACTGAAATCTGCCTCCCCATAACTCCCAGGCATTCTCTTCCCTCACTATAGTCCATCCTTTGGTGAACTCATCTTTTAACCATTGATTTTGAGCATGATTACTTAAGTAGCTTTGTAATACTAGGTAAGTAACTTAACCTGTCTGGGTCAATTTCCTCATATATAAATTGAGGGGGCAGTGTTTCCTTAAACTAGAGGTAGCTAGTGGCACAATTGATAAAGTGCTGAGCCTGGCATCAGGAAGACCTGAATTCTAATTTGGCCTCAAACACTTACTAGCTATGAGATCCTGGGCAACTCATTATCTATTTGCTTCAATTTCCTTAATGGCAAAATGTGTATAATAATATCACCTAACTTTGTAGGGTACTGGTGAGGATCAGATCAAATATAGTTTGAAAAAAATAGTGTTTATCACACTATCACAAAACCATGGTATATAAATGTTTATTCCCCCTCCTCTTTGATCTTTAAGAGGACTTCAAAATCTAAATCTATGGTCACATGCAGGTTCATTTCCAGCCTTATCACTGTGCGCAATCCCACCTCTAAAATCACCATATTTCTAATAACTTGCTGGGCAACTCCACCTGAATGTCTAGATAGCCCCTCTAATTCTGTCTAAAAGTGAATTTGCCATCTCTGCCCTTAAATGTGCTTCTTCTCCTTAAACAAGCACATTCACATGGATTTGTGTGTATATATACATATGTATATAAATATATGCATTACACACATACGCATGAATAACAGATGTACATGTGTCTCTATGTGTATATATACTTTTTCTGTGTATATATAACTTGAAAATGTTCGATGCTTTACCATTGCTAACAGGATAAAATACAAACCCTATAGAAGAAGTCAAAATATTCATCTAAACTTCCTTGTATACATGTATGATGTATATATATATGCAGATATGTACATGTATGTGTATATCTATACATATATTTATACAATAGACATGCATGTGCATATATGTATGCATGAAACACATATACACATACATGAATGCATATATACTTATATACATATATAATACACACCCAGAAGTCTAGATAGCTGTTAATAACCTTGTAGAATTTGCATTTTATCCTGCTAGCAATGATAAACCACTGAACATTTTTTGATCAGGAAAGTGTATGATCATAACTGTGCATTAGGAAGATTTCTTTGGGAAATGTAGAAAAGATGAACTAGAAATAGGGATACCAGTAGGAGGCTGTTATGGTAGTCCATATAAGCGATAGGGAGTCCCAATGAAGAGTCCTGGCGGGGTGAATATAGAGGAAGGTATGAATTAGAAATATTGATGAGGTAGAATCTTCTGGGCTTGGTAATTGATCGTACACATATTGGGGAGGATCAAATGAATCAAGATTTCCAGACAGGCTCTTTAGGAAGATAGTGTGGCACATAAATGGTTAGAAAATAAACTCTATTTACTGTTTTTAAAGATTGTCTTGATGAGAATATTTGACTCCATATGATTGAGAGAACATTTCGCCGTTCCTCTTTCTTGGGATGCTACAAAGCAGGTAGGGGGCTTGGCCCCAAATGCAAATGGGTAGTCCTCCTGAGATCAAGTGCAGAACCTTGACATTCCTTCCATATTTGTTTGGACACTCAGTCCAAATAGTTTCTATTTTCTCACTTTTAGCAGTAGAGGTGTTCAGAGTTAGTCTCAGGCTACACATTCCCAGTTCCTTCAGAAAATCATAGTATTTCATTTTGAATCTGCTTCTCCATCTGGTCAAACTCCTATGCTTGCACTTGTGGTTTGTTTAGACCTTCTTAAAATGTTCCCCACCATTGATGAAAATGCTTAAAGCCATCAGGAATGATAAGATAATTCAACAAGACAAAATCTTACTCCAGGAGGATATAGACATCTTTTGATAGTGGGTTCCCTACACTTAGTTGTATTGAGAGAAACCATGCTAGCAGCGTAGGTCCTCATATAATCTGGGTGTTGCAGTGAATAGAACTTTTGACTTGGAATAAGAAAAACATGAGTTCAGCCTGGCCCCAGATACTCACTCACTAGTGTGATCATATGCAAGTCAATTAACCTCTGTCTTCATCAATTTCCTCATCCGCAAAATGGTAATAATAATAGCATCTCTGGGATGTTGTGTGGATGAAATTAGATAACATTTGTAACACTCTTTGTAAGTACTGTGTAAGTGCCAGCTATTATTACTGGCCTCAGAGTCAGATGACATTCATTCTACCTCTTATTTTGCCATTTACTGTCTGCATGGCCTTAGATAAAGTCACCCAGTCTCACTAAGTCTCGATTTATTCATCTATAAAATGAAGATAGTAGCATTGATTCTACCTGGCTCTCAGGACTCTTATAAGGCTCCAATGAGATCATAGCATCCTAGCGTTTAATCCTAAAAGGTACCTTAGACAAGATGCGGTCCAAACTTTTACACACATACATACATTTACATACACACACCTATTTACATATATACATACACACACATATAAAATGTGTGTATAAAGAGTGTGTGTATAAAGAGAGAGACAGAGAGAATATATATTATATATACTATGCATATATAGAATACACACATATACACATATGTAGTGATTATTTCAGTTTCATAAAGTGCCACAAAAATGTGATTCATTAATGTCATTTAAAGATAGCTTTATTGTGAAACTAAATATCTAGTGCATAAAATGAGAAAATCATTTTGTGTTTGTTTCATATAATATCATCTACAGATAGGTAGAAATGCAGTAGGCTCCTTTTTAATAAAAGAAAGGACATTTTGAGGGCAACCAAAGTGATTTCTCATTTTACCAAAGGTTTGAACATCTTTACATTAAACATAAGCCAGTAGAATGATAAATGTAATTGATCTATCTTTCAAAAAAATATTTTCCCTGAGGTGTCATTTTCCCTTTATAATTGTATGCAAATAGGACCTTAATCTCAAGCAATGAGTAGAAATTGCCTTATAATGAGCCATCATATTGATAGAAAATGTACAACTTAGAGTCATTTTTAGTGGAGTAGATCAGAAGTGGAGGAGGGTGGGCATTCCAAATCCATACCCTTTCTCTTCATCATTCTATTAAAAAGGGCTTCTCCTAGTTTGCTTTGCAAAGCCATTTCTTATTTCATCTTTACAATGGAAATGAAATAGGTATGAGATCAGTGATTGCAATGGCATGGGAAGAACTCAGTAAGTAAATTCCCTCTAATGATTTAGGTCAGCATCTTCTTTTCAACTTACATTCTTAGTTGTCCAGAACACTGAGTCATTAAATAATCATCATCTCTCTTTATAATAACCACTTAATTTCTGTAGTCCTCAGTGTTCTCATATGTAAAATGGGAATACTAATAGCATCTAACTTCTACGGCTGTTGTGAGGATCCAATGAGGTAACAATTGTGACCTGCTTAGAATAGTTCCTGGCACAAAGGAAGAGGTATCTAAATATTAGCAATAACAGTAACAATAATAAATAGCATTTAAATAGTGCTTTATAAATATCTCATTAGATTGTTACAACAACCCTGGAAGATAGGCACTATCATTATATCCTTTTTAAAGATGAGTAAACTGAGAAAGATAGAAGGTAAATGACTTGACCCAGGGTTACCCACCTAGTGTGTGTAGGACTTGAATCTTGGTCTTATTGGCTCCAAATCAGGCTTTTTATCCACTGTAAATGGCCTCCTCTCATTATGAAAAACATTTAAAAACAAACGAACAGACCTATAGTTGACTACCAGAAGCAAGTCAGCCACTCTGTACTTCAAATTACTTGAAGTATTGGGAATCTATGCCCACAGATACTTGTAAGTATGCATACTCACCCTCTCCCCAACTTGTAATTCATTTTGGGAAATTTGATTCATTTCTAAAAAGAAGCCATTCAGATATTGAGATGAAATATGTGACCTTGTATTTTATTTTTCTTTAGGAGCAGATCATCTTCTATACAAATCTAAGAAAAGATAAACATTCACAATAGTTCATTTTTCTATAGTTTTAAAGTTTACAAAGCCTTTTCTTCATAAGAACCCCATTAAACTCCATTAAGTTCATAAAACACATGGAATTTGTTCCCATTTTATGAATAAGGAAGCCAGACTCAAAGACAGAAGTGACTTGCCAAAGTTCCCACATTTAGTAAATGCCACAGCCAGAATTTGAGTCTGACCCAAGTCCCTGGATTGTAAGTCTACAACCAGCAGCATATTACCTCTCAACAGAACTCACAAAACGTCCATCGTAAATGGCAATGTAACACCATAGACTTAGAACTGGAAAGGAACTTTGAATCAATCAAGGCCAAACCCCTCATTCTAAAGACAGAGAAACTGACTTACAAAGATGCAAAGGGATTGGCTCAGGGTTGCGTAGCTAATATCCAAAACAGGATTTGAACCCAGGATTTCCTGATTCTAAGTCCATTACTCTATCTACCAAAGCATCTTATAGACCATCTAAGATCCCTCTTGGCTCTCAGTGTATGATCCTAAGATCTAGTCTCTTTAAATATGAAGAAACTAAATTTTACATATTCTATTACTTACTCAAGGTCAACCAGTTATAAAGAAGATTGAAATATCTTTTATCCTTACGTTTACATAATGCTGACACAGTCACTACCATTTCATACTCTTAGTATTAATATACAACTCAACCATACTGTATTGTAGGAAAGTCATACCATTTTGTTATCAAACTCACTACCTACTCATTGCATTTGTTTTTGGATATGGAATTAGCTCTTCCTTGTAAAACTGCTTCACCTAAAATCATGCTTTAATGGAATGAAATAATGACATTAGGCTGAGTATGTCTGTATTTTAAGCAGAACCAAGACCATTTAGGAGCAATGTCATATTCTTAAGCAAGTAATCTGGCTACCTGTACAAGGACAGAAGAAAAGGGCACAGCCTGTGAGCTTGGCCCAATGGCATTCTAGCCCAGGGTAGCCAGAGCCTTCTTGCCTTAAAGCCTATGGTTGTAGAAGAGGGGAGCCCAGCTACTGAGAGTCACTCAGGGACATTTGGGGGTTCAGTGGGGCATTAAGAGCTCTACTTGAGCTGCTGGAGGAAGGCCAGAAGCAAAACCTACCTCTCTCTATGTGAGGTCATTAGAATGTGAGCTCCTTGAGGGCAGGACGATTACTTTTTCTGCTTCTATTTGTTTTCTTAGTGTTTATCACAGTGACTGGCACATAATAAGTGCTTAATAAATGATTGGTGACTTGACTTGAAGAAATACCCTACTGCATATCCAGGCAAAGCCTCAGAGAAAAATGTCCTGGTCATAGACCATAGATACTGCAGTATCTTAAAATAAACCCTCACTTAAAGACTAAATGCCTTGAAAATTAAACTGGGAGAAACAAAAAAACAAGAATTCAAGAAGACAGCAAGAAATATTAAAACTAAACCACATAATTAGAGGAAAAACAGAAGAAAACATAATAGCAAAAAGAACAGACCTGGAAAACATCTCAAAGAGAGATAATCTAAGAATTACCACACTATCTGTCAGAAAAAAGTCTAGATATGATATTTCAAGAAATTATAAATAAAGCTTGCCCAGAAGTTTTAGAACTTGTGAGCACAGTAAATATAGAAATAATTCACTGTTCATTTGTGGAAAAGAAAAGTGAAAATTCCGAGGAATGTCATAGCCAAAATTCAGAGCTTCCAGATGAAAGGAAAAATATTATGCCATGCAGAAAGGGAAGAGCAACCAGGAACCCTGCTTAATTCCAACAAATCCTATGCTATCATGGAACCAATGACAGGGACCTGCTCCAGACACAAAGACAATGAATACCTAGTAATGAAGCAGAGGCAATCCTATTTAGAAAGATGTTGGTTTATTATCGCATTAACTCAAGTCAATACTTCGGGCAAACTCAGGTATAACAGTTAATATTTTGCTCTGCCTTCCAAATCAACAGATTAACTTTAGAGGAGGGGCAGAGTTTCTTATGGCATTTGCAGAAATAAGCGTTACTTCACCTGCATTTCCAAGAGGAAAATGCCATTTGTGAAATTGACTTCTGAGTGAAATCAACTAACTGCTTGGTTTGCATTGAACTTAAAACAATGCAGGTCTGATTATTTTGTCCTCGATGCAAATGAGAAAGGGTGTACCTATTCAGATTCTTACCATTTGCCTCCCCCAGAAAGTGCATTACAATTATTGTGTTGTGTGTACTTATGTACTTTTTCTTCCCCCACACAGAACCTGGCATGACTCATAACTCTCAGGAGCTTGTTAAAGAAATAATAATAAAAGATTACCTCAGAAGTGCACTTATTCTAACTGCTTATGAGAAACAGCTAAGTACCATCTAAAAAGACCCGAGGTCACTGCCATTTTCTCAGTTACCACCCAATCTGGCATAATCAAGTATCAGGTCTTCCTTTCTATCCCCTTGACTAGAATGAAATTGACTTCGTTCCCCTTTTCCTGGTGTTGCTCTCAAGAAATCCTATTTATGACTGGCTTTAAAAGTCCTTCTCTATCCTCTAAACACACTCCAACTCCCTTAGGTAGATCATGAATATTATTTTAGTCAGCCAGTCGATAATCATTTATTTAAGCACCTATGATGTGCCAGGAACTGTGCTAATTCTTTCACTTGAAGGATGTTTAATTGTTTATCTCAAAAGAATAGGAATTTCCCTAATGATAGCTTAAGATACATTCTCCTGTACAAGATCTCCCTATTGCCTTGTAGGCAGCAGGCTAGTTCTGTTTTGTTCGTTATTCAATAAAAAATAAAAGAATAGCATTTATTTTGAGGTCTGCACAAAATGCTGTATATCTTATCTCACTTTGTTTTTCACAATGGACTTCTGAAATAAATGCTGTTAGTCTTCTTATTTTATAGAGGAGAAAACTAAGGTTCAGAGACATTAAGTAACCTATCAGTGTTTGCACATCAGAATCTAAGGTGATATTCAATCCTAGGTTTTCCTGACCCCAAATTCAGGGCTCTGGAGACTCATACCTATAGAGCTGGAAAAGGCCTTAAACATTTCATCCAGTCCAGTCCTCCTTATTTTCATAATAAAGAAACTGAGCCTGAGGAAGATTAATTGGCTTGCCCAGTGTTGCGAAGTACTAAACCTCGGTGGTTGAATTTTAAACTACATCCACTGACTGTCTTCTGACTATAGATAAAAAGGTGAATAAATGAATTAATAAAATAACACTTATTAAAGCCTAAATATGTACCAAGCTCTATGCTATACACTAGAGTACAAATATAAGCTATCAAGAGAGTCCCTATCCTTTGGGAGATTACATTTTAATAATAGAAGGCAATAGATAGATAGAATATATGCTATATATGTGTGTATAATATATATATATATATATATATACATATATTATATTGTTTATATGAGGTATAAATATTACACACACACACACACACATACACACACACACACACACATACACATGAGAAAAAAAAAAAGGAAGAACTACAGCTTCAGGATGCCAAGAAGTGTCATGAAGGGAAGAGTTAGGTTCACCCATCAGATCCCAGGATTCCAGGGCAGGAGGTATTTAACTCTGGGCTCTGGTGGAAGGAGATCAAAGTGGTCAGAAGGCTAGAACCATGGCTCCTAAATGGCCACCAAAGAAGTGAGCTCAGAGACTGTATATAAGGCAACCTCTTCATTTTGAAGATAAGTGATTTTCCCCACACTGTATACAGTGCCTAAGAAGAGGATATATGACCAGAAGTTTACTTTATAGCACTATGATGGACACTGAGAGAGATACAAATGACCTAAACTCATGGGTTAGTAGTGAGGTACAGTGAAAGGATCATTGGGTTAGGCATCAAAAGACCTAGAGGTAATGAGTGGGAGAGACATTGAAATGGAGATCAGGAGAGCTGTGGGATCCAGCACTTTCTAATTCCTGGCTGTTGAAAAAGTCACTCTGCCTATCTTGGGCTATGGAGGATTGTGCCAGCCAATCTCTGAAGTCCATTTTATCATTGACTTAATTTGAAATGGAATGTGATTTCCATGGGATTGGACTATGAGTCAGCCAGGTGGTACATTAGATAGAGGGCTCAACCTGGAGTCAGGAAGACCTGAGTTCAAATCCAACCTCAGACACCTACTAACTGTATAACTCTAGGTAAGTCACTTTATCTGTCTGCCTTAATTCACTGGAGAAGAAAATGATAAACCATTCCAGCATCTTTGCCAAAAAAAAAAAAAATCAGACAATATTGGTATGCTATTATCAACAGAGACACAAAGAGTCAGACATCGCTGAATGACTGAACAGCAAATGATCTCTGGGAATAATCAGCAAATGTTTCTCAAGTACATTCCATGTGTGAGACATGCTATAACTTCAGACAATTCCCATTCTAAGTAGTCAGTTCCTTCAGCTCCAGTGAGAAAACCAATTCTCTAACACCAAGGGTGCGCTATAGGTCTTGTAGCCTTGCTGAAGCAATGCTGCATGAATCGGAAAGTGGATATTTGTTATGCCATTGATTTTAAACAAGTCTGTGCCAGCTCGTTAGCATCCCTGGCTGCTGAGCTGACATGGGGTTTTCATGGCCATGAGCTATTGGGTAACTGTGTTAAAAAGAGAAAAATCATCTTGAAATATATGCTTTTTCAGACTCCACTACTCATCACCCCATGTGTATAATTCCACAATTTCCAGCCTCCATACCCTTACTTAAACTTTACCCTACATGTGATTGACCTTGCACAGACTTTGGACTAATAAAATGCTGTTTCTTCTTCAAATTTCTTCTGAAATGACAATTCCTCTTTGAAGTTTGCTCAAGCGAAAATGAACCTTCTCTTTTTCAGGCATGCTATCTCTAAATATATCTTCTTCTCAGTCTTGCTAACTATTCATACATGGCTATTGCCCCCTACCAGAATCTTAAAATCATGGAAATGTCAGAAGTAGATATGACTTGAAGGGCTATTTAGTCTAATTCTCTTATCAGAAATAAAAATAAATAATGATTTGAGCTAGCATTTATAGAGTGTTTTGAGGCTTGCAAAACAATTTACAGATATGTCATTTAAGCTTATGACAATTTTCAAAGATAGATGCTGGTGTTATCCCCATTTTGCAGATGGGAAAAATGAGGCAGAGAGTGGTTAAGTGATTCACTCAGTTTCCCTCAGCTAGAAATTGTCTGAGGGATTATTTGAACTCAGGTATTTTCTGACTCTATGTCCAGCACTCTAAGTCTTTGTAATCTTCAAAGGTCTGAACCAATCTGCCTCAAGACTATGATGTTCCGAGAGCTGAAGGGTCGTATCAAGCTAATCAATAGTATTTATGTCTCTATTGTGTGCTGAGCATAGGACATATGAGAACAAACATATAACAGGTATGCTTTTGCTTTTTGTCCTCAAGGAACTTATAATCTCTCCAGGTAGTGGAGTGAATGAGAGAGAAAGAAAGAGAGAGAGAGAATAAATGGGGGACAGGAATGATGTCATATAGAAGATGGTGCTTAAGCTGAGTTTTAAAGGATCCTAAGAATTAAAAGGAGACAGAAGGAAGAAGGGAATGAGTTTTGAGTTTTAGGTGTAGAGAACAACCTATATAATAGCAAAGAGAATGGAGACCGAAAGTGCTATATGGAGAAGAGAAAGTAGGCTCTTTTAGTTAGAATGAAGGGTACATGGAAGACAGAAATAAGTCTGAAAACATAAACTGGAGTAATTTATGAGGAGATTTGTATTCGCATATTTTTCCTTAATTTGAAGATCTTTCCCACCCATTGGTAGGCCCATGTGATTTGCTTAAATCACACGGAAGCCTAAGTCACATGTGGCAGGAGGAGCTTGCTGAATGGGTGGAACAGGAAGAGTGGAGCAGAGCTGGGATGAAATTGGTGAGAGCAGTTAAGGCAGAGGAGAAAGAGAACACAGTCAGGCAGTCACACCTTGTCTTGTGAGTGTTTGCTTGTGGGAAGGTCCTGGGGATGGTGGTGGTTGGAAATGGTGTTGTCCCCTGCAGTGTTAATGTGTATTCACTTCTTGGTTACTATAACAGATTTGACTTTCTGGTCTCTGAATAAATGTTTTTCTTCTGCCTTCTATATGAAGAGTCTGTTATACTTTGTGATTCAGAATTACGCTGGCATATTCATAGTCACTGTTGGTACCATGAATAGTGCCTTGGTGATACAAAATTTAAATGCCAAATAAAGTTGGTAATTTAAGTTGAGGCAATAGGAATTCACTGAAGCTTTTTTGAGAAAAGGTGTGCTATAGTCAAATCAGTATTTAGGACTATAATTTTGGTAGCCCTGGTGAGAAAGGATTGGAGAGTGAAAAGACAATGTAGGTAGACCAGTTCTAATGTTATTGAAATAGTCCAGGAGAGAGGATATCAATGGCTGAATTAGAGATCTGACTGTTTGAATGGGCAAAAAAAGGAATTGACAGTTGAACTAAGAGTCAAGCATTCAGTAAGCACCTTCTTTGTACCAGACAATGAGCTATATCCTGGAGATATAAATGTTTCATGGGGGAGACAACAAATTTAGATAGCTTAGATAGATAAATGGTAGAGATATGTGTGTATGTATGTATGTATATATATATATATATATATATGTGTGTGTGTGTATGTATGTATGTTTATACACATATAAATATATGTCTATACTCATGTATAGACATGCATATACATATATATGGATTATATACAATGAAACAAGTGTGAAGATAGAATTAATAGAATTTGGCAACTAAGTGTGATAATGGCTAATGAGACAGTGGACATAATACCACCGTCTTAAACTTAGGTTCCAGTAAGAATGATGGTGCCTTTGTTAAAAACAGGGAAATTTGGAAGGCAGGTATGTTTTGGATAAAAGCTAATGAATTCTAGTATGGATGTGTTTAGTTTGAAATGTTGATGGAACATCAAGTTTAAAATGCCCAAAGGGCAGCTGGTGATATGGAACTGAAACTCAGGAGAGAGACTAGAACTCACCATAAAGATGTGGGACTCATCTGCTTTATTAAAATACTTGAACCTCTAGAACTGTCTACAATAATTAAAAGAGAACCCACGAAGAAACTTTAGATATTACCTCTATTAGAATATAAGTGATGATGTAATGATAAAAACTAGATAGTGATAAGAAAAGTAGAGAATAACCCAGAGAGGATAGTATCATAAAAACCCAGAAAGGAGAAAATATCCAGAAGGGCAGGGTGGTAAACAGTATCAAATGCCTAAGGGAAGTCAAGGATTTTGAAAACTGACCAAAGGCCAATGCATTTCACAATTAAGATGTCATTGGTTCTTTTAGGGAGAGATGTTTCAGCTGAATGGAGACCAGTTTGATTGTAGAGGGGAGGCATGATGTAGGACAATATTTTAAGGGAAAGATAGGATCAAGCGTGTTTTTTTAAGGATAGTGTGATCTGGGAATGTTTTTTGGCAACAAGGAAAAAAATTAGTAGATAGGGAGAGAAGGAAAATAAGAGGAAAAGGAGGAAATAGAGAGGATTATCGATCTGCTGTTGGAGACAAGAGGGGATTAGATAAAGGGTGCAAGTAGAGATGCTGGACTTGGTAAGCATAAATGCTCCCTCTTTTAGTTTAGAAGAGAAAATGAAAAAAAGAATATGGGAAAAGAGAGTGCTCATGGCAAATGGGCTCAGTTTTCTCAGTGAGCAAATGGAGTGGTGTGGAAGCATTGAAGAAAGAATAGGAATGTGAAACAATGTGCAAAAAAATGCAAAAGCATTAGCAATGAAAAGGTTTACATTGCAACAGTGGGGGACTAGATAAAACAAAACATAATTTGCAACAAATCCAATTGATTGATTTCCTCCAGCACCATTAGTTAGCATGTATATAAGATCAGAAAAAATGGTGAGGATAAAACATACTTCAAATTTGACCAGACTTACCAGCTAGATAGGACAAGGAGGCAAGTGAATAAAGAGGAGAGGACATTGTAAAGTTGAACTGATTAATTCCAGAGTCAAGGTTAGATAGTACAGAACATAAAATCAAAGCAGGGGAGATGGCCTGATACAGCAGGGAGGACTGAAAGTCATATCAAAGACAAAATCTAGTTGGAAGAGTCAATCACACAGAGCCAGAAATGACATGATTTCAAGACAGAGGCCATTCAGAATTTTTGATAATGGAACACTTATGGGGAAAGATGAGACCAAGGGTTGACCATATCTTCATGGAATTGAGATAAAGGGAAAGTGTAGGACATCAGAATTTTAGGAAGATGATGAATTGGAAGGCAAGCATATTTGAGAGAACATTCACATACATATCCTAGTATAAGGAAAAAGAGTTAAGAGTAGAAAATACTGAATGTGAGTTAATGAACTCCTTGAAAAAGGAGGAAAAATGTCTTGGAAGTTGGTAGACAGCCTCCTTGGAAAGTTATATAGGGTGCTATATGTCCATAGTGTGAAGGGCAAAGGAGAAAAAGGGTTGCTGAATGATGTCTGCAGAAGGAGAGCATGTAATCAGTAACGGGAAGCAAGAAGTGTGACTACTTTCCCTGGACCAGTATTTGGATGCCGTAGGGTGGAGAAAGGATGGGAGATACTGCATTGATTACTGGAAAGGATGATCAGGGAAGCAATGTGTTATGAAGAAAGCCAGAAAATGAAAGGAATATGAGAGACTGTGTCTAAGATGAAGGGAATCATTTTAATGATAAAATGGAGTACAAGAGAGTGGAATGAAAGAGTTGAGCAACGCTGAATTGGCCCTTTGTTGGGACAGGGCAGTATTGAATAGGAAATGAGAAACAGGGAAGTAGGTGAAGGATTGGTTTAGGAGAGGGGTGATTTTTACTCAGGCATATAAGGATTCAATATCAGTGGAACTGGGAGAATAAGAAGTGAGTGTGTGTGGTGGTGGGGGGGGGAATGTCTTCAAACCAACAGGACACTGTTAAGAATCCTATGAATGGGAGGGGGCACATCACACAAATAGCTATTGACACATTTGAAACTAAAACCCAGATTTCCAGACACTTAGGGTACAACTCATTGTACATTACCCCCGCATAAAGAAGTACAATAAACCATTAGACTCACAAAAGTTGTTAGATTGTTAGAGTTCATCCAGTTCCACATCCTGTTTAACAGAGGAGGAAACTGAGGTTAATGAGGAAAAGCAGGACAAAAGGTCAGAGAGTGATTCTTGAGAGAAAACCATTAACAGAGTCCCAGTCTTGTGAATCCAGGCACTGACTTTTACAAATATGTTACCCTGTCAGGCTTCATGTCTGTTATCCCTTTGTTTCTCCCCAAGTCCCAGGTTAAGCACTTTGCACAAAGTAGATGCTTCATAAATGCCTATTTAATTGAATTTCCACAAAGTCGCATTCTCTTACATTCTTCAACTCCATTATAGCCAGCTAAAATATATAGTTTATTTCATACCAACATTGTTGTTCTTCTATTATCTGTATTTTAATACTCTGATGGATCCATGATTTCATTAATGCAGGTGCTCCCTCCAATAGCAAAGATGGTAACTCAACTTTCTTCCATCACTGTGTGACTCTTATCCCCATCCTTCTATAAATCCTCCACAAGAGCTATTCCCAGTGAGCTGAGGGCATTCCTCTAGAAATAATGTGTTAGAGCTACCACTGTGGGGATGCCAACAGAGCACATGATTATGTTCATGAGTTACTCCTCACCATTTGTGCATGACCAGCCCACTTCATTTTCTGGTCAGGAATCTTTCTGCTTACAATATTGACAAGTACCACCATATATAATTTTCCCCTGACTCTATGCTACAACCTCATTAGTCTCCCATAGGCCTCTCCATCGCCCTCTGGCTAATCACAATTTTTTTAATCCTTCAAGGTGCTAGATTTTAGACTGTTTTGAGTCTTAATCTTTCAGCAAAGAACATCGGTGGCTAGTAGTACCAATAGTTAGAACTGTCATTTGTTTGGTGTTTAAGTCTTTCTGACAAAAGTGGCTTGTATTGTACATTTAGCAATAGATGTGTGTGCATGTTTGTGTGTGTGCACATGTGTATAAAATAATTAATTACTTTTCTCATACTCAATTCATAAAATAAATTGGAAAGTGATCTCCTGCTCACTTTTTGGGAAGACCTTAGATCAAAGGCACAACCTAAGCTGTAAGTAAATTCATCCCTTAATATAGGGTAAGGTTGTAACAAGCTGAAGAGTTTGAGAAACTCTTTTTGTTATAGGGTAAGCTCCCCCAGAACTGAACCAGGTTGAAACAAATGCCTGAGTCAGAAACAGAAAAAGAATGTATGCAGGGAGTCAGCCCACAAAGACCCATTGATTCTTGATAACTATTAAATTAACAAGTCACTTTTATATATCAGTCTAAGATTTAAGTTACATAGAATGCTTTATCCACACCAGTTCTGTGACACAGGGAGTATAAGTATCATTGTCTTTACATTATAGATGAATTAAAAATATGTCATGGAATTAAGACTCTATTTGACGTGTTTAAGCAAGAAATGAGTGTTAAAAACTAGGAAATAGATGAAGGAAAATATACTGACAGACTATAATAATTCCATGTGTAAATTTGAAAGATAGACATTTATCAATAGAATAAAGAGAATAAAAGTGTCTATAAAGAATGTTAGTCAGCAAATACATGACTTTTCATTTTTTTTTTTTGCCAAGAGAGACCTGGCATTCAAAAGGTGCCATAATTCAGAATATAGCCTCTTTTCTGAATCCTTAAAAAAGGGTGGTAGAAAAATTATGAGCAGCATTACCTCATAGTACAGAGAGAAGCAATGAAGGAGAAAAAGAACTTAAGGGAAAAGTTTGGAGGGATACTCAAATAAGCAGATAGTATAAAGATATGAAACCAGAAGGAAGAACACATTCAGAGTAAATATGTAGACCTGCCACGTAGGGTCTAAAGCATCATTGTCAGGGTAAAGGGCCCTGAATAAATAAGCAAGCCAATAACCAGATAAATGTAAATAAAAAACCAAATAAGCAAATATAAGAATATATGCACACATATACATGAGAAAGGAAGCTATACATACATATATACATATACACACACATATATATGGGTATATATATGTATGTATGAGTGTGTGTCTGTGCATGTATATATGAAAGAAAAACTAGATGACTAATCATACACAACACGGAACAGATCAATCCTAGAGGTCATAAGCTTTTAAAAGTTTTAGGAATCAATTCTCAAAGTAGAGGACTAAAAAAATACAAAGAATATGGACCAAAATACAACCAGACATAGGAAACCAAGACAGCATCATTCATCAAAAAGCCATAAGGTTGTTTTCCTATCTATATAAAAATTAGGAAAATAATATGCACACATACTGAAGACATTGTTGATTTGGTTATTAGAATGGAACATTCCAGACTTCTACAAATGATATTCCTCCCTAAAACACCATACTTTTGCCATCATACAATTGACCGATAGATATGGAGTAACAAGATTGTACTGTACTTTTTGTTTGTTGAATATGAAACACACACATTTTTTGTTTAATAAAGCACAATGCCACCATAAAGGTTCTTTCCTCTCCCAATCTGCCTCCCAAGAATATCAAAATTATAGAATCTTTCTTATATCATTGAAGAGTAAAAGCCCTATGATCATTAGTAACGTATAAGGCATTAGATTGGAGATAGATGTTCACCAAAAGTGGTGTTCACTGCTCTCACAAAGGGTATCCAATAGAGGGACCAAGTTGAAGAAGCATTTCTTATAGATGAGGTCTTCCAAATGTTGCTGTTTACAAATGACATTTTACTGATGCATCAAGCACCAGAACAACACAGAGATTCCTGCATGTTATTCATAATCTTTCTAAAGAGTTTGCCCAAAATATCAACCTAGAGGAGAATAAAAGCATATAAAGTATTCTTATTGTCCAGATTATGAGATGGAGTTGGAGGACATCCTGGACAACTTTCATAGCCTGTCCTTGTGTGTATGGTGTGTGTGTGTGTGCGTGTGTGTGTGTGTGTGCATCTGCAAAAATTACAAGTAGAAAGTGAATTGAGCTGAGATTGGAACAGAAAGAGGAGAATGAACTGAGTTGCTTTTGGAAATTTGCAAAGTTCTTTTAATAAAAATTTCTCCCTGAAAGAAAGGCTTGTATTTTTAATATGTATTTTTTTATCATTGTTGAATGGCTTTGAATTCACAACCTTGAGAACGTCCTTTGTAGGCCTTCCCTTCACCCTCATGTATCAAGGTGTCACACATATAGAAAGAGTACAAGCATTGACTGGCATCTTTTTCAATTAAAAATTTCTCATGAAGTTAACTGAGCAACCCAATCCATCCAATTATGGATGGAGTGTTGGGTGTGGAGTCAAGAGGACCTGAGTTCAATTCTGGCCTCAGATACCAGGTGTATGACTGGACAAATAACTGAATCCTGTTTGTCTCAGTTTCTTCCTCTGTAAAATGAGCTGGAGAAGGAAATGGCAAACCAGCTCAGTGTTTTTGCCAGGAAATCCCCAAATGTGGTCACAAAGAGTTGGACACATCTGCAACAACTGAACAATGACTATGTGTAAAATCAAGTACTTGCTGCTAGAGAAAACATGAAAGTAAATTCTAATGACCCGTTCCCTCAAGGAAATTACCATGTATTAAATAGATAAGACATGGACACATATTATAAAGGTAACAAAGCTGTGAATATGAGTGACAAGTGAAGTATAAAATACAACGAGGTCAGAGTGGGGAGATATCTTTACCAGTATTACACAGAGATCAAGATTGTCTTCACAGCTTGGGACAAGAGGATATCTTAGTTAAATCTGTTGATGTTTTATTAAGATTACATGGTCATTGTTCCTAAGTCAAAGAAGGGAGATCATCTCTCAGTATGGATTGAAGTGGCCAGGGAAGGATTCATCATAGAAGGTTTGATATGAATCCCTAAAGACTGGTATCAATTGGGTGGGTTGGACAGGAACAGTGATGGCATTCTAGAGAGAGACTCAGCCAGATTTTGATGAGTTGTGTTAGGGTGGAGGGAGGTATGAGGAAGGTAGGTGAGGAGATAGAATTCTGGTTATTTGAGGGTGGAATTGTTGAATACCTTTGGTAAAGTTTATAAAATGGTCTAAGTACCTTGTTAGGAAAATGTTAAAGCATAAAGAAATATCTTAAGGTATTTATAATATGATGCTATTTCCAACACCCTTGTAAAATCTGATGAAATCATCAAAGAAGGGTTTCTCTCAAACAAGAGAAAGACCTTTTAGATCCTATTAATCAAGAACTTATATTATAAAATGGCATTAGATCATTTACTGTGGTTTGACTTTCTTTATACAAATTAAGCATGCTACCTCATATTGAGAAGCAGCATAGTACAGAAAGACATGAACTGGGAATTAGGAGACCTGGACTTCTACTGAGAACTTCCCCTGGATTCCTTTGGACATATTACTTTCTCCTTCTAATTTTTATTTTTATCCCCTGTAAAAAGAAGGTGCTAGAACAAGATTTCTTAACTTTTTTGTATGTATTGAACTCTTTTGGCAGATGTAAGTCCATGTATCCCTCAATGAAATAATGTTTTTAAATGCAAAATATAAAAGATGTAAGGTTAAAGACACTATCTGCATCCAGAAAAAGAACTGATAAATGGAAGTATGTTTAGGATAATTTTGCATACACATATATATGTATGTATATATGCATATACATACATATGTATGTATACAAACACACATATATAGTATACACATATGTATGTGTGTGTGTTTGTGTTTAATGGTAGACATCTCTAGAGTGGGTGGGTAAGAAAGAAAAAAGGGAAAGAGAAAAGAAATATACAGGATAATTTTATTGTATATTTTAAAGGAATAGTAAGTTGTGCATAGTTTCAGGTGCAATCATATTTTTTATTGCACCATATTATGGAAATGCTTGCCTTATCCCATAAATTAAAAACAAAATATTTTAAAATAATAAAACAAATTCCATAAACAGAAATACATTTAGCAAAATAAAACGCAAATATGCATACATGTATATATTATCAAATATGTATTTCTACATAATTGGTTTCCTTTGTCATTATATATATATTTGCATTTAAAACTATATATGTATATTTGTGCAGATATAAGTAGCTGTAAATACTTATGTGTAGATAGATGATAGTTGTATGTGTAGGTGTAGTTTTATTTGTAGGTATAGATATAGGTATGGATATGGAGACAGAGATAGATGTATACACAGATATAACTATAGATATACATAATATAAGTCTATAGAGGGAGAGAAAGAGATAGAGATAAAAAAAGGTGATATAGATTGATACAACTCTAGATATGGGTGATATCATTATGGATAGAGAAATATATGATATAGATAGTTTTAGCTAGAGATATAGATGACATAGGTATTTGTTTTTGTCCTTCGTTTTCAAAGAGGACAAAAATGACATCACCATGATAAAGTAAAGTTTCAATGTGTACAACTGTGGCCAATCAGACCAATAAGAGCTCAGAATGCTTTACCACAGATTGGGCACAGATATTCCATGTGAACATTTGGGGTAGTTACTTCAAATTTGTGCATCCTACATTTCCTTTGTGCTGTTTCAATTCTGCTTTGCTCATAGAGTACAGTACCCTTTCTGATGGGGGCATACCATGCTGATCAGTCCTGTGCCAGTGCCTCCCATGTTGTATAATCAATCCAAAGTTCTTGAGAGAGGCCTTGAGAGGGTTCTTGTATCACTTCTAGCCATCATGCAATCGCCTGCCTCATGCAAGTTCTCCATAAAATAGTCTTTTAGGCAAGCATACATTTTGCATTCAAACAACGTGGCCAGTCCATTGGAGTTGCACTCTCTGAATCATAGTCTGAATACATGGATGTTCAGCTTCAGCAAGGACTTCAGCGTCTGATAACCTTATCCTGCAAGACAAACCTGAGAATCTTCTTAAGAGTTCAAATGGAAGCAATTCACTTTCCTGGCATGGTGCTGGTAGACTGTCCATGTTTCACAAGCATACAACAATGTGGTCAGCACAATGGTTCTGTACACCTTCAGCTTGGTAGTCAGTTTAGTCAGTTTAATATCTTTTCTCTCCCAAAGTTTTCTTCAGAGTCTCCCAAACACTGAGCTAGCTCTGGCAATGCGTGCATCAACCTCATTGTCAATGTGTACGTCCCTGGAAAGTTCACTGCCAAGGTAAGTGAACTTATCCATAGCATTCAAAACTTCCCTATTTGCTGTAACAGATGGTTTCATGTATGGATGGTGTAGTAGTGGTTGATCTACAAAAATGATTCCACTCACCATCAGCACATGGAACATGTGCACACTTACAGACAACACAAAATCCAGTAGACTTGAAAGACGAACTGCTCTTGTTGCAAGAGAACTCAGCTTGTATCACATCCAAATAGCAGCCTGGAGTGAAAAGAAGGCTGGCAAATGAAGGCCAGATTACTGAAGTTGGAGCTAGATACAGATTTTTCTGGAGTGGCCACAGTGAAGGGGAGCACTGTGAAGCTGGTGCAGCTTTTGCAATCATTGACTCTGTCCTCATGTAGGTATAGATATATAGAGAAAGAAATGTAGAGACAAAAGGGATGATATAGATAGATAACATAGATATGGATATAGATAGAAAGAGAGGGCTAGAGAGAAAAGAGCAAATGGGATAGATAGATACAACTTTAAATATAGATGATATAGTTATAGAGATATATAGATGATACAGTTATGGAGGTATATAGATGTACATCTATATCTTTCTATATCTATCAAAGAAAGGGAAGAAAGAGAGAGGGAGGGAGGGGGAAAGAGAGAGAGAGAGAGAGAGAGAGAGAGAGAGAGAGAGAGAGAGAGAGAGAGAGAGAGAGAGAGAGAGAGAGTGTATGTAGATAGTTCATGGATTTCAGGTTAAGAACCTCAGTGCTAGATGCTTAGAGGGCTAAGGACCTTCTCATTTCTAACACTTGTTTTCCTTTCCACCAGTCCCTTCAAACTCCAGCATTCAATGTCCAGCATTCAGTGTTTTAACATGACATGCTCTTCTAGCCCTGACAAAATATGTTTCTTTGTTCTACCATTAATCCTGACTCTGCTGCCTTGGGAAAGTCTTCCCCACTCTGGGCCCCAGTTCTATCCTCTATCAAGTGAAAGGATTGTACTAGATGGTCTCTAAGGCTGCTCTGATGGCCTTTGATTCTAATTTAGGTCACATCACTCCAACCACAAATATCTAGTTACTAGTTGTGGTTGGGTACTTGCTGCATGTTTCTGTTTCATTCTGGGGCAGGAGCATTCATTGCCTTTGATATTGCCAATATTTTATCCTCCTTCCAGTAACTCCCCTTAATGAAATGGAATTTGGCCGGCGTTGTCAGTGCCTTGTGGTTCTTTTTATAGGACAAATGGATTTGTGCCATAAGATCACTGTGATACTATGGGAAAACGGGTTTCTATCACATTCCATTATTTTTCTCTGCCCTCTCCAGGCAATTTCTCCTGGACTTTTAAGAGAAAAGCACTCTAGTTGTATATAGTACATAACCCATTGTTTTCAAATTAATTAGAGCTTCAAACAGCACACTGGCATTTGCCCATTTCTGTCCCATTGGTATTTTATGTCCTGGAAGATCCTCATCTTTCCCTTCAGTTATAGGAGCCCAGCCTGGATAATCCTCCTTCATAACTCATAGAAACAAACTCTGAATCACTTTGGCTGTCCTCCCTTTCACCTTCCCTGTCTAAGCAATGTCCTTCTCATAATTAAACCTCAACAACAGGCAGGCACTAAGCAGTTGAGTTACTCAAAGATCTTCGCATTTAATGCTGAGACTGTGAACAAAGCCATTTATAATCAGCTGTTCCCTCTTCAGAGATAGCCTTGCTTGGCATTGCAGTCTTGAAGATGAAACAGTGTTTACCAAAATATTTTAGAAAATGTCTCCTCAGAATCCTATCAAGTAATGTAATTACCTACTCTTAAGAGTTGGGGGGACGGACTTTGAAGGTCATCTATTCCCACCGCATTCTCATTTTACACATGAAGAAATTGAGGTCTAAGAAGGAAAGGTGACTGACTTATCCAGGGCCACACTACAACTAAAATTCAGGTTTAACTCTCAAGTTTAGGGTTCTTTTTATCCATATTATTTTCCTTTTCTGATACTCACCTTTCTTGAGGGGGTGGAGACAAGGAAATAGGAAAAAATATGTAACTGCTAGTATCCTAATTGTACATCTCACTGAAATAGAATAACAGTTTTAATCTCATTGCTTAGTCATGTCAGTCATGTCTGAATCTTCATGACCCAATTTGGGGTTTTCTTGGCAAAGATACTGGAGTAGACTGCCATTTCTATCTCTATCTCATTTTACAGATGAGGAAACTGAGACAAACAGGGTTAAGTGCCTTCCCCACGGACACACAACTAATAAGTATATGAGATCAGATTTGAACGCACAAGAAGAGTCCTCCTAACTTCAGACCCAATCCTCTATCCACTTTGCCACCAAGCTGTTCCACTTTTAAGCTCAAGCATGTAGCAATCAATCAACCAACAATAATTTATAACGTGATTACAACATGCCAAACACTTTGCTAGACTCTGGAGATAAAGAGAAAATAAAATGAAACAACCCCTCCTCTCAAGATATATAAGTTCTTATACCCAAAGAGCTACAAAAATGTGCATACCCTTTGACCTAGCAATATTGCTTCTAGGGTTGTATCCCAAAGAGAACATAAAAATGGGAAAATGTCCCACATGTACAAAAATATATTTATAGCAGCTCTTTTTGTGGTGGTCAAGAATTGGAAATTGAGGGGATGCCCATCAATGGGGAATGGCTGGACAAGTTGTGGTATATGAATGTAATGGAATACTATTGTGCTGTAAGAAATGGTGAACAGTTGGACTTCAGAAAAACCTGGAAAGATTTATATGAACTGATGATGAGTGAAATGAGCAGAATCAGGAGAACATTGTATACAGTAAGAGTCACAGTGTATGAGGACTCTTTCTGATAGGCTTAGCCCTTCACAGCAATGTAAGGACCTAAAACATTCCCAAAGGAGTCTTGCGGCAAAATGCCATCTACATACAGAGAAAGAACTATGGATTGGAATGCAGAATGAAGCATAATATTTTCTCTTGAGTTATGTTTTGTTTTGTTTTGGTTTGGTTTTTCTTGTGGTTTCTCCCATTCGTTTCTATGCAACATGACTAATGTGAAAATGTGTTTAATAAGAATGCATGTGTAGAACCCATGTAATGTTGCATGCCGTCTCAGGCAGGGAGGGGGAGACGGATGGGGAGAAAATTTAAAACTTATGAAAGTGATTGTTGAAAACTGAAAACAAAGAAATTAATAAAAATTTTAAAAAGACTATGTAAAACAACATGTGTTTATTAAACACCTATTCTTTGTCAGGTAATGTACTGGGAGCTGGAAATACAAAACCAATCAATCAACAAACATTTTCCTCCTTAAAATAATGCTGACATTAATAATCAATCCTTTCTATCTCTTAAAAAAATATATATGTTATATTGAGAGAGGAGACAGAGGAAAAAGGAGGTAGAGTTAGTGACCGAGTCAGAGAGGCAGACAGACAGAGACCGACAGAGAGAGAGAGAGAGAGAGAGAGAGAGAGAGAGAGAGAGAGAGAGAGAGAGAGAGAAAGGAGACAGAAGTGAAGGGAGGTAGAGAGTTGGAGTGACAGAGACAGTCCGAGATAGAGACACAGAGATCAGATGTCTCCCTGATAAAGAAGGATGCAACTCTTACTATTAAAGTTGTATTTTGAGAGAGGAGGATGGGACTTTGACTCAGTTTTCATCATGTTATAAGTTGGCAAGATGCCCTCACAGTGGTTAAGGGAAACATGGCCCTTGGGAGAAAGCACAAAACAGAATCACGGCACAGCAGAAGAGAGAAGAAAACAGGCCACTCATTCTCTTAGAATGTCTGCTTTCATTCTCATCTGGGTACCCCTCTACCTTCACTTCTGTTCCTCTGTACCAGTACTATGCCTTACCCCAGTTAATTTTGTCAGATTAAAAAAAATCTCAATTATTCATCTGTTTAGTTGGAAAGAGGGCTGGTTTTGGATGAATGCAGGAAACTCAAGTTCATATTTGGGCTCTGACATTTCAAGGGTTTGTGGTCATGGCTAAACCACTTATCCTTTCTAAGCCTCAGATCTCTCTTCTGTAAAACGGGTATAATGATTAGATTTCACGGAGTTATCATAGTACTCCATACTTTGACAACCATAAATCTTAAAGTACTATGTAGTCTTACTCTTTCATTTTCCAGAGTAGGAACTGAGACTCAGAAAGGGGCAAAGTCTTTATGAAGGTCACAATGATAGTTCTAGCACCAGAACCCAACACTGTTGGCTTCAAATTTGATATACTTTCTACTGCAGTCTAATGATACTTAAATATCCAAATGAATCTGGAGTTGCCCCCAACAACAGAGGCAGAGACCCATTCATGTTTCCCCCTCCAATGATATTCTCGTCCTTGCTCTCCACCCAATTTGTCACAATGGACTCACCAAACATGTAGGGCGTCTCCCTCACTTTCTCCACATATCTAGAGAGCACCAGTGAAGCATTTTGGTTGTCCATTCATGATTTCTTCACATGACCAAACCATCTTCACTTTCTCTCATGTACTTCTTTAATAGAATCTTTTAATAGCCCTGTTCTCTGGAGTTCCACGAGAGTGCGACTGTGTCTTACTCACCTTTAGTTCCCTGGAGGCAGTGTGGTTTCAGGTATTGTTGTTCTACAGCAACAAAGGTAATGTTTTCATTGATAAGATGGGCCTTGGTTGCTATGGGAAGCTAGAAGTTAATAAAAATATTTGGTGATTCTCTTCTTTTTCAACTCTACATACAGATTATTGTTCATCTCTATATTGAAATCTGGGCGATATACATTCTTCATCCATTGGACTTTCCTGCACAGACCATCAAAACTGCTATGCATGATTGTGGATCTCTACCAGAAGACTGCAATATTTAGGGCTTTAAGACAGTCAGCACAAAGTCATCCATAAATACAGTCATCTGGAAAACCTTTTCAATCATAGGAAACCTTTCCTGGATCTAGACTCCACAATGAATCTCCTTCATCACAAAGGTAAATACTTTCATTGAGCATATATATATATCTCTGATTATTACTTTTCTGAGTTTTATCATCAGAATGACAATGAACAGGGTCATTTCTGTTGTTAAATTCTCAAAGGAATCTTGGATGATCCTGATATATAAATGGGAGCTATGTTATTCGAAAAGAGTCTAAAAGGCAGATTTTTGTTCTATCAAGTAGAATGCCTTTATGTTGGTATTTATTTTTGTTTCTGTTTATTTTTGGTAATGAATAAACAATCAGCACAATAGGATCTTATATTCTCTAAAATATAAATATACAGTCCATTATTGAATGTAATTTGCAAAGGACTGTTTATTTCCTACTAATTTGATCATTCAAGTCACCCTCATTTTATGTTTAGATGATACTAGCAAATATTTTGTATTGATAGTTGGGTGTGCTTATAGATCAGTAGTTGGTGATGTTTTCTTAGTCACTACTTTTTAATTGATTAGGTCTGAAGATTTTTTTTAAACTACACCTTCTTTCAACTATCCCCTTCTTTCAATATCTATTAAATTGGTCCTTCAACATCTTCACAATTGTGTCTCCTCCAGCAAGGATTTCTTCTATATATGCTTGATGTAATCTATATGTTTTTCTGTCTTGGTTCTCATTAGTGTAATTACTGCTTTCTAAGTAGGTATATCAGGATTAAATGTTGTGGTTCCACTCTTCTGGAATAAGAAAACAATTTTATGCAGTCATTTTTATAAGTTATTTGCGAATGAGTTTTGACTCCCTAGTTACATAAGGAATTAACTGGGTTGCCTTGGAAGGTAGTAATTTGAGGGTCTTCAAGAAACAGTGAATATCTTTTGGGAATATTGTAGAGGGTAGCCTTCCTCGCTAGCTTCCTCTCTTCCTCACTGCCTCTATGACTTCTTTTTATTTTTCCTTTCTTCATTCTTTCCCCTTACAACTGGGCCTAAACCAGCTGCTTTGAAACTTCCGCCACGTGGCATGGCTTAATTGGTCATATCAACACTAAGAGATACCCTCAAAGGCCTCCTGCTAAGCACAACTGTTGCTTTCCTGAAAGATTTGGAATCATAAACTGACAGCTAGCATCAGCTAGCCACAGCTAGTTGCAGCTGCCCAGCCTTAATCCCCCATGCACAAAGCCCCCCAATGCCCTAATCCAATCAGGGTCCAAATTCCTTCATTTTTCCAATCATATTGAAATATCTCTGACTACAAACATCCTGATAGTCTTCTCAACAGCATTGCTCTCTATTATAAGAACTCCAATCATTAACAGCTGGGTGGGTCATTTCCGCAGCTGTGTCACATGGTGCCACCTGCTGTTACTTGAATAGGCCATGTTGGGACCCTGAGGATAACAGCATTGATATACTGACCCTTGAATAAATAACTGTACCTTTTAGTGGACTGAATTCTAACATCTGGGACACTTTATTCACTAGAGTAAAAATCTACTCTTGAATAAAAATAAGTATTAAATGAATATTATGTTCTTTTATATCATTGATTGATTGATCTAATTTTGTAAACTAAGGAACAAATTGTTCTGCTGTAATAGAGTTTCAGGTCTGGAATATCATCTTCCTGAGATGAAATATGGTCTCAGGCATTTACTACTTACAAATGGACAAGTCACTTACATAACTCTAGTTGCCTCAGTTTCCTCATTTGTGAAATGCGCTGAGAAGGAAATTGCAAAGGACTCCAGAATCTATGCCAAGGTAACCTCAAATGGGGCTATGAAGTCAGACACAACTGAACAACAACTGAAAATGGAATGCCCATACTTGTAGCTGTAATTAAAACAAATAAATTAGAAGCAAAGTCACTTGCTCTCCTTCAGTTGATCAGCACACATTTATTAAGCACCCACTATATGTGCTTGGGTTCTGTGCTAGGTGCTGGGGATATGCAGACACAAGATTAAGCCTTCCAGAAGTTAGACATTGTATACATATACAAAATGGATATAAGGTGCTAAGGATGTGAGAGAGAGGAACAGGAAAGGCCTCATGTAGAAGATGGGACTCAAAGTCTTGAAGTAAACTAGAAATTCTGAGAGAATGGTAATGAACACTGATCCTCAGTCTACCACTTCAGGACAGTTAGAACTGTGTGAAGCAAATTATCCATTTTACAAATGAGAAACTAGTCCCTAATGAGGGGAAGTCACTTGTTTAATGTCATATAGTAAATCAATAGGGAATCAGTTCTTAGGGTATCCCCTATTCTGTCTAGATAACATTGCAATGAATAGCTGTTAAGTAAAAATAAAGGAAGGAATTATTTCCTCACTTTTTAGTATTTTACAGGTATCCTTGGAATAGTGGATTGGCTAGAAGTATTTTCAATGGGCAAATCTGAGGCCAATAGGACTTAGTCCTTTAAAGGACCCAGACACTGAAAGACTCAGGTATAACAGGGGGTGAGTTGAACATGGGATCAAGCAATCTGGGTTCTAATCCTGGCTCTGACTCATAGAACCATGTGATTTTGAGTAAATCATTTCTTTCTTCTAAGGCTCGATTTTGCCATCTATAAGATAGATATAACAAAACTTGCACTACTTTGTAGAACAGTAAGTGAGCAGTTTGGTGGCACAGTGGATATGGTGCAGGTCTGAAGCCAGGAAGATTCATCCTCCTGAGTTCATATCTGACCTCGGACACTTACTACCTCTATGATCCTGAGTGAGTCATTTAACCTTGTTTGCCTCAGTTTCCTCATCTGTAAAATGAGCTGGAGAGGAGCATGGCAGACCACTCTAGTATCTCTGCCAAAAAATCCCCAAATAGGGTTATAAAGAGTCAAATATGACCTAAAAAAGCAGCTGAACAACAAACAACAATAAAAAGCTGAAAATGCTATACAAATGTGAATCATTATTGGATCTGACAAATCTTAGCTAAGTGGGATCAAACCCAAAATGTAGTCCAGGAATCTGAGTTGGCATTGTGTCTAGTTGGGGGAATATTCACATTGATTAAAAAAAATAATAAAAGACAGATCTTTTGAGCTTTCACAGTTAATATATTCAAGCCATCCACAACAATGAAACTACAATATAGCAGGGGAGAAAAGGGAAGAAGGATATGAGATTCTTTTGTTGGGATAAAGTCACAGCCTTCATAGTTCTAGTTCTATGTAGCTTATGCTTTGTATTCTCAATGGGGAAAGGGATGTTTCATAAATTAAACTTTAATGCTTGTTTTGATGGAATAAAGATTCCTTTTTCACTGCAGCCAGGGATGCAATGAAGTGACTCAGACTTGGCCTATCTTTTAAAGCATGAATAAGACCATGATACAGTAGTCTAGGCAGATCATCCATTTTCTATTTCTATGAAATCTACAGGATCTACTCATTTTTGGCATTGGTCTGGGTTTAATGGCCACCATTCTGTTCCCCCAAAACTTTCAAACCTTAGAAATTTCATAGAATATCAGAATTGGCAGAAGCCTCAAGTAGGGGAAAGAACATGGGTTTTGGAACTATGGGCTCTGGATACCCATCCTGCTTTCTGTTACTTGTGAGGTCATTGGCAAACAAATGGCTCCAATTCTCTGGATCTCAATTTACTCCCGTGTAAAATAAGGGATTGCACAAAACAATGCCCCTATCTTATATGAGCTAGCTCTAAATTCCATAGCCCTGTAAGCACTCAGCAGATAGCTAATCCAAGCCCTTGAACAAATCCTCTATGGAACTCTGAGAGGGACTATAGTGTCAATCAAAAGAATATTGAGCCCAAAGTCAGAAGACCTGGATTTTAGTCTTGGTCACCTCCCACTTCCTAAATGATTATGGTCAAGACTTTTCAATTCTCTAAACCCTAATTTCTGAGTGTCATTATTGATACTAGAAGCAGCTAGCTCCCAGCACTACTGTGCTTCTCTATCAAAGAAAGCCACTATCATTGTCCACCCTGTTTGGTCATTCAGTCTCTCCTTGAACGCCTCCAGTGTTGGGGAGCTCATCACTTGATGAGACAGGGTATTGGTTTTTCATAGACAGAAAGATAATTCAACTGAGAACAGACTTCATGTTTCAGCTGAAGCATATCTTTGTGTAGTTTCTAACAATTGATCTTAGTTTGCTTCATCAGGGATAAGCAAAATAAATCTAAAGTTTCTTTCTCATGACAATCTTTTAACTAGTTGAAGGTACTCATCACCAGCCACCTGTAACCTTCTCCCAAACTATCCCCCCACCAGGAAAGTCTTCTCTTTCCCAGGCATCACTGGTTCTTTTAACTGATCCTTCCATAGTGAGTATAACATGGTCTCTAGCCCCCTTACTATCATACTCCTGTTCCTTTGGAAGAGTTCGAATTTGTCAGAGCTGTAGAATGCACTGGAAAATCCATCTCCCTGTTCACATCACAACACTATATAAATATCATTCACAATATTATTGTTCCTCCTGGCATCAGAAATCGCTCTCATGTTAAAGTTGGGTATGTCAAAGGGGATTTCACTCTTCTCATTGGCAGTGGTTTCTAAGTTTTATGTCTGGCCATTACTTTATATTCACTGGCACCAAAGACATACAGTGCATCAATTTCCCTTCATTTCTGTTTCTCAGCTACCACTAAAAAACACAACCACCATAAATATGTGACATGACTAAATGATGAAGCAGGCACTTCCTGCTGAACATTTTCAAGCCAGCAATGCATTGTTTCTGGGGAGGAAGCCATTTAGATCCCAGCTGCTCCCTCCCTGAAAAGATGCAGTCACCATCAGCTGAAGAAATGGGCTGGGGTTGTTTGCCTGTCCATATTGAAAATGTGTTTGGCTTATCTATGAGAGCTCCACATGGCTGCCCTTGGGGGCAGGATGCCAAGGAGGAGGAGGAGGAAGGGAACCGGAAAGAAATGCTCCATCCACCTCATGCTTGGTAACAATTCCTAATGAGAGAAATTAACTTCATAATCAATAAGCCAAGCTGAGCCATCCCATCAGACCCAAGCATTTGCAAAGCCCTATTTCCTGACTTCATGCTTCCCACCCTGAATACAGGATAGACATCAGACAGAAGAATTGTCTTTTCTCCTTTATGTATACATATACAGATTACATAACAATTGAAAATGAGCTACATTCGGCCATCTGGTTCTAGCCAATCGAGACAACTAATATTAATCTGATCACAGAATATTAGTGTTGAAGAAGGGAATTTGAGATGATCTGGTCCAACTTTATCATTTTGAAAATTAGGAAACTGAGGACCAGAAAGAGGCAGTAATGTGTGCAAGGTCACAGCTATTGAGCCAGTGGACTTTCAACTTCTTCCAAACAAGAAAAGGAGATTGAGGGTGAAAACAAGGATTTGACTTATTCAAGTCACCATGTTAGAAAGAGAGAAGCAAAGTGACTCATGTAATAAGTCAATAACAGTATGGTCTAATGTAGCCCTTTTATACCAGAATCCTGCAGTTATAAGGTATTATCCAATCTCAAGGCAGCCAGGTGGCAGGTATCAGGTGTGGAGTCAGGAAGACTCATCTTCGTGAGTTCAAGTCTAGTCTCAGACACTTCCTAGCTGTGCAACCCTAAGAAAGTCATTTAACTCTGTTTGCCTCACCTCCTCATCTATAAAATGAGCTGGAGAAGAAAATGGCAAACCACTTCAGTATCTTTGCCAAGAAAACCGGGTCACAGAGTCAGACACAACTGAAATGACTGAACAACAACAAATTCAATCTCAATGGGCACAGGGAAAGAAGAAACTTTAAGACATTTCTTTCTTTCCTGCTTTTTGCTGGAATTATACAATTATTTTTGGCACAGTAGATTGATTGAAAACAGTTTAACAGGATATATTTAGGTCAGGGATATACTATTTTTAGGAGGTCTGGATGCTGAATTGAATTAATCAACAAACATTTTTCAAGCACCTACTATGTGCCAGAAACTATACTAAGCATCATGTTAGCTAGGCTGGTTAAAGTTTTCCTGATTCTTTGGGCAGACTAGCAATCTTCATTTGTACTATGTCTGGGACACACACACACACACACACACACACACACACACACACCTCGTCTCACTGATAACTGCACAAATATTCCTTGCAAAATAATCATAGAATCTCTCAAATTGACTACACTTTAGGAAATTATTGGAAAATAATTAGAATTGCAATGAAATCCTAGAATTAGAGAAATGCTTGATTGTCCTTTTTTCCTCCTTTTTTCTTTCTGAAATCATTTTCGAAAGCAAGGTTTTCCAAGTTCTTTTGTAAATGGGATCATTTACAAAAGAAGGGAACGGCTTTCATGCTTTCCTCATTCATTGAAACCATTCTTCAGTGAACCTTTCCAAAGCACCTATTTTTAGAGATAGCTTTGTGGATTCCGTTCAGTGAACTAGATTTGGAGCCAGAAGACATGGGTTTGAATCTTGGCTCCTTTACTTGCTAGCTGGGTTACTCTGAGCTAGCTACTGAGCTTTTCGGGATTTCAGTGGCCTGATCCATTAAACAAGGGGATCAAAGTGGATGATCTCTAAGGTTCTTTTGCTTTTCACATTTTATGTTTTGGGTTACCTTTCACCTCTAACATCAATTGACAGAGGGAGCATCAGATCAGGAAAGTCTTCAGAAACCATCTTTGGGAAAACACCCTAAATAAAAATCTCCATCAAAACCACATGTTCACCAAATGGATCATCAGGTCTTTGCTTAATAACAAAACAAACAAACCAAACAAAAAAAACAACAAAAAAGAACCTTTGTTGAGGGAGAACCTGTTGAGGCTCCCCTTGAGGCAGCTTATGCTACTCTAGAATAGCCCTGTGAGGAAGCAGATAGCTAGTTTTGTACATATTTGTTTACATGCTATCCTCTCTCCCCCCGTTAGGCTGTAAACTCCTTGAGCCAGGGACGGCCTTTTTCTTCTTCTTTTTCATTTTGTATCTTCAGAGCTTACCATAGTGCCTGAACGTAGTAGGCTCTTAATAAATGTTTACTGACTTTGAATTGAAAATTGAATTGATTTTTTTTGTAATTTGTTTGCTTTTACATCAAGACTAAATCTGTTACTCTGGGACTTTACTCCATGCTCCTGGTTTTACCCTCTGAGGCCAAGAAGAGCAAGTCATATATCTCTTCTACATAACAATCCCTCAAATATTTCTAGGTAATGATTTTGTTTTCTCTAAGGCTTTTCTCCCAGCTCTAGGGCTGCCTTCTCTTTGAGGCCTACCCTTCTTATTGGCAGTTCCTGAGCCCTGGTTACCATTTCATAAGGGGCTCCAGCCATGGTCTCTTTATCCCCAGCTCATATCCTCCAGGAGACATTTTAACTTCCATTTCAGTGGGTTTGACAGAGTAACCTTGCCTTCTACCACCACTCAACCCCCCCATAATACCATACCCTGACATCTGTTAAGTGCTTAATCAATGTGTCACGAGGATAATGGTGACAAAAATGTAATAATGATCATAGCTAGTACACACACACAGACTTATATGTGTACACACAATACTTTAAGGTTTGCAAAGCATTTCACATATGTTATCTCATTTAATCTTCACAACAATTCATGAGGTAGATTACTATCTGCATTTTACAGATAAGACTGACAAGTTAATTGACTTATGCGAAGATCACTTAGTTAGTGACTGACTCAAGATTTCAACTCAGGTTTTCTATCTATCCACCCCTCTATGATAGTGAAGCCTTAACACTCCAGGTTATCTTTGTTTGAATATCCAGATTATCCATGTCCTGCTTAAACTATCTCAGCCAGAATTGAATGTGATACTCCAAATATGTTCTGACCATATCATTGTGCAACGGAATGATCACATCTCTATTACTGGACACTATGCCTCTTTTAATGCAGCCTAAAATTGTATTAGCTTCCTTGGCTGGCATATCACACTATTGACTCAAACTGAATGAATGGATGAAAAGCATTTATTAGGCAAGGGTAATATGCCAAAAACTGTACCAAGCAGTTAAATTGAGCTTGCAGTACACTCAGCTTTGTCCTCTGCTTGCCTCAGTTTTCTCATCTGTAAATCTGGGGGAATAAGAGCACCCAGCATTTAGCACCATGTCTAGTACCTAGTAGTTTTTTTTCCCCTTTTGTTGATGAGTTGTTTCGGTAGTGTTCAGCTCTCAACCCATTTGGGCATTTGTTCACAAAGATGTTGCCCTGATTTGCCATTTCCTTCTCCAGGTCTTTTTACACTTGTGGAACTGAGACGAAGAGAGTTAAATGACTTGCCCAGGGTCACACAGCTAGTAAGTGTCTGAGGCTAGATTTGAAGTCAGGTCCTCCTGACTCCAGGGCCAGCACTGTACTCTGCCACCTAACTGGTCAGTAGGTACTTAGTAAATACTTATTAGCTGACTGATCTAGCTCCCAGAGTTGTTGAGAGGTTAAAATAAATGACTTCTAAAGTGTTTTGTAAACCTTACACAAAGTTTTTTTTCTTTTTTTAATCATTCTTGTTATTATTAAACTCCTTAGGCATGCTACTTCCTAGGAATGCCTTTCCTATCACATACTATTGAACTTGATGTTTTGAAGCCTTGCAAAATTGATCCCAATTATATTTCATCTTATTAAATTTAGTATGTTCTAGCCTGTTAAGATTTTTCTGAATCTTGAATCAGACATCCATCCAGTGATTGTCCATCCCTACCAGTTAGGCATCATCTCCAAATTTGATAAACATGGGATTTATGTTTTTAGCCAAATCACTGATGGAAATGTGAAGTAGTGCAGATCTCTATCATACTCAGCGGGAATCACTTTACAAGTTGAAAATGAACCATTAATGAACTCTTGTTAGTGTCTGGCTATTAAATCAATAGTACTATTATCTATCCCCAAATTGTAGATGCCTCATAAGAGGATGGAGCTTCAGGTTAGGAAAGTGATACTCTACCCACTACCTTAAAAAAGCTCCTTAATTATTAAATGCTACAAGGGAAAAGTTTATAGAAATTTAAAAATAAAACATCAGTCGTAGAAAGAGTGCCTAGTAGTCCCAGAGATGCCTTTAATCCCCAGAGTTGGATCGAAGCTCTAAGGAATGAGGCTTCCTTCTCAGATCAATCTTAGCCTCCATTAAAGAACTATATAGACAATGATTATTATTGTCATTCTGTAATAAGAATTAGTAAATAATTAGAAATAGATATTGATAGATCTACGATAATTACATATCATTAGATGGCAATGACTACATCATGAGCTCACTGAGAGCAAAGACTGTCTTTCACCTTTTGTGTGTGTGTCATTAGTGCTTATCATCACATAGTAGGTGCTTAATAAATGTTATTGACTAATTTTAAAATGGGCAGAAGAAGGGGCAGCTAGGTGGCACACTGAATAGAGCACCATACATGGAGTCAGGAGGACCTGACTTCAGATCTGTCTTCAGGTACTTGACACCTACTAGCTGTGTGACCTTGGGCAAGTCACTTAACCCCAATGACTTCACTTCCCCCCTCCAAAAG
This sequence comes from Notamacropus eugenii, assembly GCF_028372415.1. Classification (NCBI taxonomy): domain Eukaryota; kingdom Metazoa; phylum Chordata; class Mammalia; order Diprotodontia; family Macropodidae; genus Notamacropus; species Notamacropus eugenii. The sequence goes on from NC_092872.1 coordinate 691,601,290, forward strand.
AAAAAATGGGCAGAAGGGCATGATGGTTAGGTTAGAGTCTCCTTTATATTTGTAGTAGACCAAAGTAACGTCACTGTGTCAGGGTTAATGTACAGTGAATCTTACTGTGGCTGTTAGGTCAGAAGACTCTAGCACAGGCTGGAGAGAAATAGCCCACATGAATCTTTGGAGTGCTCATAGAGCACACCACCTTCTTTGATGTGGGTACGCCATGCTGGGTGGTCCTGTACGAGTATCTCCCATGTCTCATGGGATAATACTAAATACTAAAATACTTAATACTAATTAATACTAAAGAGTTAATACGAAAATTCTTCAGAGAGACCTCAAGAGTGTCTCTGTATCACTTCCTCACTCCCTGTGAGCACTCATCTTATGTGAGTTCTCTGTAGTCCTTTAGGTAAACATACATTTGACATTTGAACAGCACGGCTGGCCATTGGAGTTGTATTCTCTGCAGTAGAGTTTGAACGCTTGGCAATTTAGCTCATGAAAGGATTTCAGTGTCTGGTATCTTATCTTGCCAGGTGATCTCAGAATCTCCCTAAGATAATCCAAATGGAAATGATTCAATTTCCTGGCAGGGTGCTAATATACTGTCCAGCTTTCACAGACGTATAATAATGCTCTATATGCCTTCAGTTTGGTAAGAATCCTAATCCGTTTTCTATTCCACATTTTCCTTCACAGCCTCCCAAAGCCTGAGCTAGCTCTGCCAATGAGTGTCTCATTCTCATCATCTATATAGACATAGGTGGAAAGGATACTGTCAAGGTAAGTAAACTTATCCACAAAATTCACAATTTCTCCATTTGCTATAACTGCTGGTTCCACATATGGATGATGTGATGCTGGCTGGTGAAGAACTTCTATTATCTTGATGTTAATTGCTAAGCCAAGATCCATACTTTGTTGCATGTCAGATTCAGAGGCTGTATTGAGTACACAGTCATCAGTGAACAAAAAACCATGTACCAACTCTCCCTCCTCTTTAATCTTGGCTTGTAGACTTTTCAAATCAAATAATATACAGTGTGGTAGCTGACCTTCATACTGTTTTTGTCCTTGTTGAGGGAATTGGATGACATTGCTGAAAATATCATACTAAAAAGTTTGAGATGAGGTCATGAGATATAGAAGTCTTCAGTAGTAAGTGACCCCTTCAGTTGCTGTTTTCAACTCCATTCCTCCCAAGGACTCCCTGCCATGTCTGATAAGTTGTGCTTACTTTGGCATTAAAGTTACTCAGAGTAAACTTGTCCTCTTTTGGCTCACTGGGGATAGGCATCTGCAGGTTTTCATAATTTTTTTTTTTTTTTTACTTCAGTAGGGTTCATCATGGTGGGAGCATATGCACTGATGATGGCGGCATGGCACTTTCCTGCAAGTGGCAACCTCAGTTGTCATGAGCATATCGTTCACTCCTCTTGGGAGGCATAGGAGCTTGTTCACTAGATTAGATTTGATTGCAAACCTACACCGGCTTCCCAGCACTCCTCATCACAGCAACCTCTCCAGAGTAAAAGTATATACAGCTCTGACTTTGGTAAACAGGTCTTCATTTGCTAGCCTGTTTCATTCAGGGCTGCTATTTGAATGTAATACCTGCTGAGTTCTCTCCCAACAAGAGTTATTAGTCTTTCAGGTTCACTGGATTTCATGTTGTGCAAAAGTGTGTGAACATCCCATGTGCCAATGATTAGTAGAGTCATCTTTGCAGAAGTTTTCTGTACATTTGTGTGTGTGTATGTGAATATGTGTGTATGTATGTTTGTGTGTGTGTATGTGTTTTGACCACAGGGTAGGATCCCCACCTGCTGGGGTAAGCAGACCAGTTAGGTTAGGAGAATCAGATACTTTTTAAGGCACCTTTTCTAACCTCTTACTCACACCAGGAGGTGAGCAGTATTATTTTAAAACTTACCCCTGTTTGCCTCAGTTTCCTCATCTGCCAAATGAACTGGAGAAGGAAATGGCAAACCAGTCTTTGACAAGAAAACCTCAGATGAGGTCACAGAGAGCTGGACATGAATAAAAAAATGACAGAAATTATAGGAAAATTATTTTTCTTTTTTAAAACCAAAATAATTCTTAGTGCAACTCTTATCTATTCCTCATTGTTCACTTCTTGGGAGCAAAGAAAAATTCAACCTCACTTTGTCATTTAAATACCTTTGCTACCATGCCCCCCTCCCTCTTCAAGTTTTGTTTGTTTGTTTTGTTTCCTTGTTTGTTTTTCCCAGGTTAAACATCTAATTCCTGTATAGCATTGTTTTCAGTGGCCTTAGTATCCTGGTTAGTCACCTCTACATATGCTATGACTTTTCCATTTCCCTAAAATTTAATCTAGAGAATTGAAAGCAATTCTCCAGATGCCATCTGACTATGTAGTTCTCAACAGGAACATTACCTCCCCATTTCTGAACTTTATGATTCTCTAAAGGTCAATCACCAGAATGCTTTTCTCTAGGAATGACATTCTTTGGGTATTATTGCTGTCTGTGTTCATTTCATTTCAGTCATGTCTGATACTCTACGAGCCCATTTGGAGTTTTCTTGGCAAAAATACTGAATTGGTTTGCCATCTCCTTCTCCAGTTCATTTTATAAATGATAAACTGCATCACACAGAGTTAAGTGACTTGCCCAGGGTAACACCATCTAGGAAATGTCTGAGATCAAATTTGAACTCGTAAAGGTTAGTCATCCTGAGTTCAGGTCAATGGACTGCACCACCTCGCACCCTCTTAGGGTATAGTAACTTATGAAAACTGCCAACAAAGACAGACTTTTGTATGCTATGACTTCTTGTGATGGAAGGGTTCCCTACCCTGAAGAAAATGACTGACACAACTGTAAAGTGATGTTATGCCCCTTTAGTTTTGTGTGCTGTCATGTCAGCTTTCTCACTCATGTTGACCTTGACATCTACTGATATCCTCAAGCTTTATTTTTCCACACAAATTATTATCTAACTATGTCTTCCCCATCTTGTACTTGTAAAGTTGATTTTTTGAACCTCTGTCAAGGATTTGACATTTGTCTTTACTAAACATCTTGTAAATAAATAGGCTACAGACGGAAAATCAGACAAATTTGGAGGGAGACAAAATAGAAGACTCTTTTTTGCTTTCAAATTGAGTCTGGTTTTATACTGTGAAACACTAAGGATATAAATGAGATTTTATTCTCTACCTTGCATGTTGAGCATTTGTTTATGTGTATGGTTATCAAGATATTACTATTAATATTAATAACTTTTTGCTAGATTTGGTCCATGGTTCTACCTTGTAAAGGTCTTTTTTAACATTATTTCTGTCATTCAAAGCGATATCTAGAGCTCTCAGGTTTGTGTCATCTGCAAATTTGATAAGCTATTTTTTAAAACATCAGCAATCAGTTCAAAAATATGTAATTAAGAAAATGTTGCATTAAAGGTTGTGTCCTTAAATTGCTTCATGGTCTCATTTTCTTGCAGCATATTAGGAAAGTAATCAGGATCAGTACTCAGGCTAAGTAAAGAGCACAGTCATTTTCCCTTTAATGACTGAAGAAAAATATATCCACAGGGACTATTTGAGGCTCATTCTGCTGCTGCCATATCTTAATTTTTAATATCTTGTTGGATTCTGTACTCTTTGTCAAGGTTTCTGTACATGTAACTTAATAATGAACCTTAACATTCTTAAGGATGGCAAAGAAGGAGGGACTGACCTAGTCCCAGAATCACTGTGGACCATGTATGGGTCATCCAAGTTGTTGAGGGTTAATAGCCCAAGCCACAGAGCATGATTCATGGGCAGAGTCTTCAAGAAGCCAGGGTCATGTCTACATGTCAGTAAGGCATCTGGGGAGGACTTTAGCCATGGCAATATAGAAAATTTTGAGTAAATTCCATGAAAGAGATGACCAATTCTGAGACTGCTTCAACAGAAAGATTTGACCTATCACTAGATTGATCATAGGCCATCTTCCCCAGCCTTGTATCCTCCCTTCCCTTCCACCTACATACATATGAATACAAAAAGAGCTAGGATCTGCTTTATAAAATATCTACAAGAGGTCATTCTTTATCAAAAAATGAGCCAACCAATAACCATTTGTTAAGTGCCTACTTTGTTCCTGGAAGTGTTCTAGGTTCTGGAGAGACAAAGGCAAAGAATAAAAAAAACTACTGCTCTCAAAAAGCTTATATTCTTACATCATCTACTCATTGTACTTAAGCACATGCCTCTCCAAAGAGACTCGCTCTTTGTCTGAGTAGTGCCTTGAATACATAGGTGATCTTGGAGTCAGGTGCTGAATTTTTTTTTTTTAGACACTTACTAAGTGTGTGATGCTGGACAATCACCCTTAGGGATCCTTAGTTTCCTTATCTGTAAAATGAGTGTATTGGACTTGACCTCTAAAATCTATGACCTTACCTATGCTCTCTGCCTCTCAGAATCTTTCTCACATTTCCAGGTTCAACCAAAGTGCCATCAGTTTCATGGTTTTCCTTATGGACCTTCCTTCTCCTTCCCCAAACTATCATCTTCATTAATATCATTTCCCTCTTCAATTTTTCTTCTATTTATTTTGTGGATGCTGCCTCCCATCAATTGGGAATCATCTTCTTTTAGACTAAGAATTGTTTTGTTCTTGTCATTTGATGTCCAGTGCTTAGTATGTGTTAGATGCCTGATTAATGTTTGTTAATGAGGCAGCTAGGTGGCTCAGTGGATAGAACATTAGCCCTGGAGTCAAGAGGACCTGAGCTCAAATTGGGCCTCAGACACTTATTAGCCGTGTGACCCTGCTCTTAGTCCTCATTTTGTCACTTCTCAAAAAAAAAAAATTCTTGTTAAGTTTGTGTTCTGTTGAAAAAGAAATCCTCATTATATCAGGGGAGACGATCTAGAATATCTCCTGTTGAGCTAAAGTTTGTGGGGTTGGATGGAAGGTGAGAGGTCAGTGTGGTATAGTGGGAAAAAAAAATCGTTGGCCTAGGAATGAAGAGATCTGGGTTTGAGTTGCTTCCCATTCTCTCCCTGACAGAAATAAGAACACAATAGGGATAAGTAAGAACACAAATATGAACTTAGCACAATTCCTGGCACATAGTAGGTGCTTAATAAAAATGTATTGACTGAATTACCTACATTGATATGCTACATGAACTGTTAGGAACGTTTTTCCCCACAGCAAACCTTTTAGGTAAGCATACCAAGTAGTCCTTGTCTAATGGAGACTGGGCAAAGTACAAGCTATGTTTCACAGAGGTTAAGTGAAACCCCTTGATCATACAGCTACTGATTTTCAAAACCCAAATGCAAGCCTCATTCTCTTACAGACAGTGGATACAGCCCTGAGGTTGGAGAAGACTTGAATTTAAATTCTACCTCAGACACTCAATAACTGCGGGCAATAGCATTCCATTTTTGGACCTCAGTTTCCTCATGTGTAAAATTAATTGATTAGACCCAATCATCAGCTCTAAGGCTACGACAGTTTGAACAAATTTCATGAGCTCTTTAAAGTTTTCAAAATACTTTTCTTACAAGAAGCAAAACAGAAGTATTATTATCTTCCTGTTTGCAGAAGAGAAAAAAGGGACTTTTTAAAAGTGATTCAAGTATTAACTAGTAGATCTGGTATTTCAACCCAAGTGTGGTGACGCCAAGGCCCATGGTTTTTCCAGCCCGTGAAAATTAATACAAATTGCAGCAAAATTAAGGTATATGATTTATAATTAGGGAACTTAAGTCTGCCCTTCTCCCATCACTTACTACCTGTTATGACACTGGGCAAGTCATTTAACCTCTGTGGACAGCATTTTCCACATCGGTAAAATGAGGAGTGTGGACTAGATAATTTTTAAGGTTCCCTCCTATTCTAATTCTTTGATCATGTGGTCATGAAAATTCTCTTTGGACAAAACTAAGTCTTGACAAGACAAGAATTTATACAATTTCACTGGTATTTCAGAGACCTACATAAATGCTTGTCTGTTTGCCTTTGTGTGACTTTCTCTCCCTGTACTGTCTACCTGCTTACCATCACCACATTATAGAAAAACAGCTGGGGACCATATGTCCTTCCGGGTGGCCTCTTGCATTTCAGCCTCTGCGCAGGGTCCTTTGAAGATGGTGGGAGTGATACATTGTTCTTGCCAGGGGAAATCCAGCCACAACAAAAGAGAATTTCAAAGGCAAGAAAGGACTTTTAATTCCCAATTAAAACACAGGATGCAAAAATATATCAGACTGAAGAAAGTGCTTAGATTTCTTTTAAGGTTCTGCAATTAGGTTAATTCTGAAAACTAATGTGTGATTTTATGGAAAAACCCCTGGACTTCCAGATAGGAGATTTGGGTCTGAGCACCAGTTCTGATACTGACATTAGACAGATCATTTACCTTCTATGAGCATGTGTCCTCTTTATGAGCAAAATAATACTTGCACTAGTCGGTCTTCAAATATTTAAGCACTTACTGGGTGCCAGGCATACTAAGTATGGTGCTGTAGTACTAAGTAGTTAGTACTAAGTAAGTGCTGTAGAGACAAACGCAAAAACACTCCACTCAAAAGATTACCCATTCTAATGGGAAAGACAACATGTAAATAACTAGATGGATATGGATAGATATATGGATGGATGGATGGATGGATGAATGGATGGATGGATGGATGATGGAAGGATGGATGGATAGATATATAAATGAATAGATAGATACATATTCACACCTCTCTGTATACACACAAACACATGCACACACACATTGTATATACATGCAAACATATATACAGCTATAGATATAGAAACAGAGTAGATGGAAGTTGATGTGAAGGAGGAAGGCGTTAGCAGCTAGGGAAATTGGGAAAGGCCTCTTGGGGAAGGAGAGATTTACTAAGAGAAAAAGACAGAATGTTCTAGGTCCAGGGAACAGTTAATTCAAAGTCATATGGATGGGATATGAAGTGTTCAAGGAACAGTGAGGAGATCAATGCCACTGGATCACAGATTACATACAGAAGAGTAAGGTATAAGACTAGAAAGATAAGAAGGGGCCCAATTTAGGAAGAACTTTAAATGAGGACTAACAGAGGATTTTATATCCTCCTTCAGCTAATCAGGAGTCACAGGAGCTCTTTGAATGGAAGGTATCATGGTCAGACCTTAACTTTAGAAAAATTGACTTGGGATTTGAGTGGAGGGTGGATGGGAGTTTCTAGTACTAGCTACCTAGCAGGACTTTTGTGAAAATCAAATATAATATTTATAAGAAGCATGGTTATAAATTAGATGTTTCCCTCTTTCAATTATAGAATCATATGTTCTAGAACCAGGAGGAGGCTCCAAGAACATCTATTCCAACCCTCTCATTTTACAGATATAGAAAGGAAGGACCAATGAGTTATGTTACAGAAATAAAAGAGCTGGGATTCAAACTTGTTTCATTACTTATCTGGCTCAACCTTGCTGAATCATGGTACAATTCTTAAACTGAAACTTAGTGTTCTTTTACTCTACAGTAATCTCAGGTTCTTTATCTGTAAAATGGGGATGACAAAAATATTTATTCCTTCACACATATACCGTACAGAAAATGTTTTGCAAACTGCCAAAGTGCTATAGAAATAAAATTCATCAATATTAAATTAACTTGGAAATTATACTTATTAATTACCTAGTTAGATATTTAGTGATCAATTTTGACTCCCATCTCCAGAATCAGAGATAGGAAATGGACTAGGAACTAATTTTATTGTATCTGTCAGCATAATGCAGAAACATAATGTAAATTTAATAAAATAAAAAAAGCTAATTTGAGATAATTTAATACCAATTGATTGTTAAGAGAATGCATTTTGTGGTTTGTCTAGTATATAAGAATAGTACATAATGAACTGGAAACTGCATCAACAATGCCATAATTAAATTCTTGGTAACTTTTAACTTTGAGCACTGTTTAACAAGTTAATTAACATTTTAGAAGATGATTTATAATATGATTTATTAAACACCTATTATGCTGAGTGGTAGAAATACTAATCAATATTTGGTAACTGAGTATCTAATTTGTGAACTGTGTATTCTTACAAGCTAAGTAAATATCATGCTACAAGCTAAATAAAAACCTAAATACCCATTGGGTATAAATTAATGATCAATTACGCACCAAAGTGATTATGTTTCATTAATTCCAGTCATAGCTTTTCATCTTCCCTCTTGTTTCTAATTTCCTGTACTATCTTTATAAAATCTAACCATAACACGTAGAGGAAGGAAATTGAGTTCAGTAAGTATATACCTTGATATATATTTTATTCTACTAGATGTATGCCTCCATGAGGACAAGGTTCTTTTCATTTAAATTTCGAGTACATTGTTTTGTGAGTTATTGAAGAATACTAGTCATTTATTTGGTGCAGAGAATAATTCTGCAGTATGAATGAATGAATGAATGATTTCTGTATAGGACCCTGCTTTCAGGAATTAGGAATTACTGCTCCATTTTGCAGGATTTAAAGATTTTCATAAATCTTTTCATAAAGATTTCATAAACAACAATAATGGATAGGATAAAATTGCCAGTTGCAGAATATCATGAGAAGGGTGACCAGGAGGTCAAAGGGACTTGAATAATGTCCTCATAATGACGTACAACTGTGCTTCCATTCTCCTTCAGCAGCACTGCTTGTCTTGACTGCAGGTAACAACACACTCTCCCATCCAGCATAAATCAATCACCTGAAATCTTATCATCATCAAGAACGACTCAGGTTTGGATACTCTACATTTCTCACCTCACCCTCAGTTACCTCTACTCTCTGAACTAAACTCCTCCCAAAGCCTTCCTTTCCAGGGAACTCCATTCTCCACCAGTTGCTCTATTTGGTTTTGATGGCACAAGAACATGGCCACTCCAGGTGATTCTCCCCCCCCCTTCACTTTTCAGCTTCCTTTTGTCCGTTGTTGTCTGCCATTAGACTGTCAGCAGCTTGAGGACAGGAGTTGTCTCTCTTTTTTTTAATAACTTGTTTGTATCCCCAGCACTAAGCATGGGGATAGACACATAGTAGGCAGTTCATAAATGTTTATGGTATTGAATGGAATTTAATTTCATCATAGGAATTATGAATTATATTAAAGCTTGGTTTAGCCTGGAGAAAAAGCAGGATACTTTTATTTAAAAAAAAATCTAAAAAGAACTAGACCTAGAACGGATGACCTAGGCTCAAATTGAGATAAGCTCTCTGATTTCAGTTTCCTTATTGTAAAATGATAGGTTTTTTTACAAGATAACTTCTAAGGTACCTTCAGACTTTAAAATCTTATGTTCCTAAGGCAGGGACATGAACATTGTCTTCAATTATTTAGTGGGCTATCAAGGTGAACAAGTGTTTGACTTGATTTGCTTGCCCCAGAGGCCAGAATTAGGAGTAGTTGTTAGAAAATTTCAGGGAAGCAGATTCTAATTCATAATGTAATAATAGTTCCACTATGCTCTCCCATAGAATGAATGAATGGGGGAAGGGAGAATTATAATGTGTATTCAGCACTTAACTCTGTGCGGGGTTCTGTGTTTAAAGCTAGATCTAGAAATACAGAAATAAAGAGAGTCTTTGCTCTCAGTGAGCTTCCATTATAACAAAGGAATGCAACACATAGAAAGAAGTGGTAGATGAAAAAAGTCAAAAACAAACTGGGAAATCACAGGTGGAACCAAAGAGAGATTAATTGATATAACCTTTCCAAGAATGATAGTGTTCATTCAATTTCAGAAAGCTGTCCTTGATAGTATTACATTCTAATCAGGAAAGATAATATGTGTACAGGAGTAGTGTCCACAATGGATTTGTTTTTTACTAGGAAGTCCCAAAAATTGCGAGTGGGATCTAAAAAAAGAAAAAAATCTTTGAGGAAAAGGTAGTGCCAATTGGACAATCAGATTGCTTTTTTCCAACACTAGAGGTAGAAAGTGGTTTGAGGACAGAAGAAATGACTGGGGGAGGTGGGAAAGGGTGGTAAGAAAAAGGCTATACAAGTAGAAGTGTGATATGAAGATGAAAGGAGAGCAGCAACAGGGTGGATTTATATAAGCCATGGAAAACTCTTGCCATTTAGAGTATGTGTCCAAAAGTAGGAACTGGAAAACCAGGTCAAAGCAGGAGGTACAGCATGAAGATGGCCATTAAGAAAAAGTATCTACTGTCATAGGAGAATTTTTCTAGTTTTTTTTTTTCTCTCTCTTTCTCTCAATTACCTTTATTTCCTTGAAATGGCAAAAATCCAATCTCCAGCTAGAACATGCATATTTTAATTGACATATCATTTTAGCTCAGGTGATTAGTTAGTGAGAAAAGAATTTCTGGTTCAGATTTACTGCCTCTTAGATGAATATCTCAAATAATTAGGTACAGTCCTATTTTTAAAAGTCTGCAAATCCCAATTTCATCCCCAATGTTTACTGAACAGTTTATAATTTTATCTAGTGCAGAACTACTCTCTGTTCTTTGTCATATAAATCTTTACACTCCCTTTCTGCCTTCTGTAAAATTCCATTGTGTCCATCTTGCCTATTGTAGGGTTAATGGAATATGAGATCTTCCCTGTCCATTAATAGCCCTATGTTACCACATGTGTTCCTTTTCTCCCTTGGAACATGGGTCATGTTCCTAGGTCTAAAGGTACAAAGATATCAATCAGGGATGTCTTGCTGCTTTGAGTTCCAGCCCAGTTCACAGCTGTGACACATCCTGAGTCAAGTGGAGACCATCAAGTGATTCAGGGAGATTTATTTTGCCTTGGGGGAGGAAGCTTGCTTATGGGGACGCTTGCTTGCTGGAAGGCTTTCTCATCTTTTGGTGCTGAGACAATTAGACATTGAGTCATGAAGGCTGTGATGGCTTCTGGCTCTGAGCTTATTAGTTGAAAACTATATATTCTGGAAGGTTGGTATATTACTTTGGGGTTTATTCATGGGAAGAATGTTTCTTTGTGATTGGGCTAGATGAGATTCTGGGTAATCATTGTTAAGGAGCCCCCTCCCCACTTGTGAACCCAGATGTTGGTGCTCCCTGGTCTGGTGATTATGTATCTATTACTCTGTTTAGACAGTTGGAGCCCTGTTAGCTTCTTTCTTGGATATTCACTTCTTTCTACTTCTCTGTCTACATTGTTTAATTAAAGTAAGATTGTTGACCCCTGTGAAGCTGTCTTTCATTTTAGAAAAGCAGATCAAAGAACCTGTGCTAGCAGCCCACCCTGTGTGCTAGTGTGGTTGCTAATACAGCTATGTAACTAAAATCTATATAAGGTTATATAAGATTACTCAGGTGTTTTGTGTATCATATAGTATATATATTATATATTAAGTATATAATAAACTGGTTATTAAAATGCTTTTAGTATTGTTAAGTATAATTGGCAGCAGTATACATCAATGAAACTTTGGGCAATTTTTACGTCAGTAAACATGCCACAAATGTCTCTCCTTCTCCATCTTTCTATCTGTCTCTGTCTCTGTCTTTCCATCTCTGACTCTTTCTGTCTCCATCTCTCTGTCTGTTTCTTTCTCTCTCTATCTCTCTCTGCCTGTGTCTCTGCCTCTTTCTGTGTCTCTGTCTCTATCTGCCTCTTTCTCTGTCACTCTGCCTCTATCTGTCTTTGTGTCTCTTTCTCTCTCTGTCTCTGTGTCTCTCTGTAATGGTAATTTAAATGGGAAGCTCTTTCCCACCTATTAATAGGCCCATGTGACCTGCTTAAATCACATGGCTTCTTCGGCTTCTAAGTCACACGTGGAAGGACAAGCTTGCTGAATGGGTGGAACAGGAGGGGTGGAGCAGATCTGGGAGGAAGTTGGTGAGAGCAGCTAGAGGAGAGAAGAGAGGACACAGGCAGACACAGATAGTCTTGTGAGTGGTTTGCTTGTGGGAAGGCCCCAGGGGAGGAGGCTTGGGAATGGCATTGTCCCTTGCCCTGCTAATGTGTATTGGCTTCTTGGTTACTAAAATGTATTTGGCTTTCTGATGTCTGAATAAATGTCACCTTTGGTGCTGTGAATATTGCCTTGGAGATATTCTCTCTCTCCCTCTCCCTCTCCCTCTCCCTCTCCCTCTCCCTCTCCCTCTCCCTCTCCCTCTCCCTCTCCCTCTCCCTCTCTCTCCCTCTCTCTCCCTCTCTCTCTCCCTCTCTTTCCCTCTCTTTCCCTCTCCCTGTCTCCCCTTCCCCTCACTCTTGCTAGGGTTAAAATTTGTATCATTGCCAATATGCTGTCAATCCCAACCCAGGTATGTTTTAAAATTATTGTTAAAAGTAATATTTTCCTCATAAAGAAGTCATTTTTTGATAGATGCACATGTTTATTACTTTGTTAATTACCTGATGACATTGGCATGTTTGTATCGAGTGAAAAAGTTTCCCTTGCTAATATTCCAGGTGTGGCCAGTTCCCAATTAAGCTTCATGTAAAGTACCATTTTGTATTTATTTTGGGGAGTTCAGCAATCCAGGTGCAAATCCTAGAAAATCTCTGTAGAGTTTGTCGCCAACAGCTTTCATGAGATAAATTGGCTAGATTAGAAGAGTAAAGGAATTGAGGAGTGTCTACCTTCAAATTCTGCTTCATCATAAGTTTGATTTTTCTTGCCTTCTTAAGGATGGATGAAGAAAGAAATAGACTTCAGAACAGAAAGTAAAATAAACTTGATTTTAATAAATACTCTCAAATTTCCGTGCTTGCAGACTCTCTAATAATATATCATATACTGTGAGTCTGGAGACTTTGATGTCCTCTGTGCTCTGGTAATAACTCACTTAGGAATGTTGGACCAATTTGGACAAGATAATCTCTCAGATGCCTTCTAGTTTTAACAATCTAGCTAACATTCCTTACAAATCTAACATTCAAGAGGTCTGAGTGAGGCTACAGTTTTGGTAGCTTTAGCAGGATGGGAGAAAAGGGCATGCACTTTGTGGTTGGCAGCTAGATGTCACAGAGAGTTGGAGTTCATGTCTGGAAGACCTGATTAAAAATACTGAATTAAATACTTCCTAGCTGTGGGACCCTGAGCAAGTCATCAACCTTTCAGAGACTCAGTTTCCTTATCTGTAAAATAGAAATAATAGCACCCACCTCACAAGATTATTGTCAGGATCAAATGGAATAATGAGTTGCAGTCCTTAAAGTGTTCTATAAATTCTGGCTTTTTTGATTGTTATACAAGGAGATTAGAAATCTTCTATATCTAAGAGAGGTAAACCTCTTTAAAGGAGGGGTATGCAGCTCTTTGAAATCTTTCTCTTTGAAATGTTTCAAAAAGTAGCCCCAGTAATTTAACCCATCAGGAAGCATAGAGAACTGAGATTTTCAAGGAGAAAATGAAGTGGCCTTCCATAAATCAAGATACAGTGGGAAATCTTGATCTTCTGAAATGTGTCATCCATGAAAAGAAAGACAAAGGATCCATTCTACAATGATAATTCATGAACCAGCATGGAATTAGAGGAGAATACCTACTTATATGAGTAGCAAGGTGGCACAGTGTATCAGGCCTGGAGTTAGGAAAAATCTATCTTCCTGAGTTACAACCTGGCCTCAGACATTCCTAGCTGTGTGACCCTGGGCAAGTCATTTAACCTTGTTTTCCTCACTTTCCTCCATTATTTTTACCATGAAAATTCCAGTGGGGTTGTGAAGAGTCAGATATGGCTGAAACAACTGAGCAACAACAAACCTACCAATATTTAAAAAAAAAAAAAAAAAGTAAGTTCATTTCTCTAGATCCCCCTGAGAAAACTAATGAGTGAATGCTAGGTTTGTAGATTCAAAATATGATAGAAGCCTTCTAAAAACTGTGGTACTCAGGCCTAACGATGCAGATGTGTTTCAAACAGCATTAGAGAACCAAAACTATCAGAATATTCTTCTTCCTATATGAGCTACTGCACCACTAGTCCCAGAAAAAAAAGGGACTAGGAGACTAAAGAGATTTGCAGAACAACAAAAGACAAAAACCCTCCATGAAAGTCCTCTATCTTCTAGGACCTTAGGAGTATTCCAATTTTGTCGCTCCAATGTCCTTCTAGACATATCAAAGTGGATGTCCAGTAGACATCTTAAACTCAACGTGTCCCCAACAGAATTCATTGTTCTAACCACCAGACAGAGACAGAGAAGAAACTGACAGTTGATACCTAAGAGGGGTCAAAGAAACTTGTTATTGAAGAAGATCCTAAATTATGCTTTATCCCACAGGGACAGTAGGAAACTATTCATATGGACATTTTCCTTGTCTCATGCTTGTAGACACAGGCCCATTTCCTGGAGAATGCTGATTCTCTCCAGTGTGTGAATCACCAAATCATCCCCTGCCCACTCTCCTGAGACAAGAGTGTATGTGCCAAACTTCTCTGTACCTTGAAATTAATGCTTTAATAAAGCTATAAAGCATCTTAGAATGCAGTGTGTATGCTAAAAGAAACTTCTAAGACAATTAATCTAGACTTTTTAACCTGGAATGCATGAATTTTTTAAAATTTTTAAAAATATATTTTTTTATATCTGCATCTCAACATAAATGCTTTCCTTTGTAGTTCTGTGAATTTAAAAACATTATTCTGAAAATGGATGCACAGGTTTCACTAGAATGCCAAAGGGGTCCATCTCTTTCACACACACACACACACACACACACACACACACACACACACACACACACACACACTCATTGGGAATCTTTGATCTCTTCAGTCCCTTCATTTAATATATGAGGAAGCCAAGCCTTGGAGTGAGGTGAGGTATCTAAATTCTCACAAAGAGTTGGTGGCAGAGCTGGGTCTAATGGTCTTTATTCTTTCTATGACACTTTGGAATCTGCCAAAGTAAAAATTGCCAAGATTTAAAAAAAATCCCTTGCAATTCTGTTCTCACCATGATTCTGTCCCCAAGTTTACTCCAGCAGACCTTAAGTAATGATGATAATTCCTTGAGGTTTTAGGCTGTTCTTGTTACAAACATGTTCACAGTACAGCCCTGCCTGACTTGAATGGATCATTATTTTCCTCCAAATCATTTCAGTCCACCTGGACTCCAGTCTTTAGTCCAAAAACCTCATTATGTGTATATGATGGCATCTAACACATAAATCTGTAGAGCTGAAATTCATTTTAGTATATAGAAAATTAGGAGAAAGGGAGGGGGAGGAGGGTTAGAAATCAGAACTGCAAATTAAATTAAATTAAAAATGAAACATTATGCCTTTTCAAAAAATAAAGGATATTAAGTCTTTGAAATATAAAATTATTCATTTAGAACTTGAAGGGAAATTAAAGATCATTTACTTCAATCCCTACAACATATAGTTAAGAAAGCTGAAGGATAGAGAGTTGAAATGACTTGCCTAAGGGAGTCAGTTGCAGAGATTCAAAACAAAATCCTTTTTCCGAATCTGGTACTTTCCTTGGCACTATCATCTCCCTTCCAATGCTAAAATTCTGTACTGTGTAATGACATCATGGTACCGCAATAAATGGGACTGGAGCTGGAAAGGGCCTTATAGAACAGAATGCTAGCACTGGAAGGATTCTTAAAATATTGATTGCAAAAAAAACAGTATTGACAGCTTTCACTTTTATATCACCTTGATTTCTAAATATATTCTTCTCCCTTTCCTTCTCTCCCTCTCCCCCACTTTTCTCAAAGAGATATTTCTTGTAATAAGAAAAGAAAGAAAAAGGAGAGCACAGAGGAAAATCTAGAGAAACTAACCAAAATATCAACCAAATCTCCTAATATATTCATTGTTCTACACCCACAGTTGCCAACCTCAGCAAGGAAAATAAGACAGGTTCCTTTTTTTAAAAATCTTTTTTCCAGAAACAAGTCTTGGTCACTATAATTAGACAACTTTGTGCCATTTTTGTTGATGTTCTTATTACACTATTGATTTACAATTATTGTCTACATTTTTTTTTGTGGTTCAGATTACTTCATTCTGTATCAGTTCATGCAACTTTTCCAATACTTTTCTGAATGTTTCGTGTTTGTTTCTTCCCACACAGTGATATTTCATTATACTCATGCACCACAATTTGTTTACCCATTCCACAATCAATAGGCATCGACTTTGTTTCCATTTCTTTCTACCACAAAAAGGACTGTGATGAATCTTTTCCTACATGATACAATTCTTGCTGATTTTATCCTCTTTGGTTTATATATCTAGGAATGGGATCACGAGATTAGAAAGAGTAAATATTTTAATCATTTTTTAAGCACAATTGTCAGTTGCTTTCCAGAAAAGACAGACCAATTTTTAGCCAATGTATTAGTGTGTCTCTCTTTCTATGCCCTCTCCAACATTGACTGTTTCTATCTTCTCACATCCTTTGCACTTTGTGGTCTATGATGTAAAGCCTCAGATTTATTTTGCTTTTTATTTCCCCCTATTTTTAGTGATTTGGGGCAATTTATAATATGGTCATTAATAGTTTATAATTCTTTTTGAGACACTTTTGTAGAAACTTGGATATTAAAGATATAAGGGATTTTAAATATCATTGAGTATTGCCTCTTTATTTTACAGATGAGGCCTATTAATTCATTACTGTGCATTAATTATTTATTTCCTTATTCCGTATTTCCTGATTAGGAAATTAGATTAGATTATTAGAGGATGAAGGCTTGTGGGTAAGGAATGAAATGTTTTGGGTTTTTTTTTGTTTGGTTGTTTGTTTTTTGTTTTTGTTTTTTTTTTTTTGGGGGGGGGGGGTTGGACTCTTTTTGTATCTCCAGTGCCTGACACATAGTAGGCACTTAATAAATGTTTATTAATAGACTGTTAGAGCTGTCTCTTGAACTGAAGGTTTCTAACTCCAAGTCCAGGGCTTTTTTCTATACAGCAAACTTCTCTTGCTGAGTAAGTCCCACCCATTTCAACCATCTTTTCTGTTGTGAGCCCAGTTCAGCTTAACATGATCCTCTTCTCTCTCCCTGAGGCTTGTTTCAGGAAGGTGAGCTATATTAAACTCACTGCCATAATGTTTGGTCTTATTGATTTCTTTCTTTTCTTCTCCTTTTCGTTTTTTTTTTTTTTTGTAGTGCAAAACATCCAAAGGGCAGTTTAGAAACAAAACAAAACAAAAAATAGGGAGAAGAAATGAGGGAAAAAAATATGCTCCCCACTGTAGCATTTCCACCATCAGCAATTTTCTTAGAGCCTTCGCTCTCCATGGTGTGTCAGTGCTGGCACTCTTTTCTGGACAGAGTCTTTTCCTTCTTTCTTTCAAAGTGTGTGATGGCTTTAACTATAAGCAACACTGAAGGACAGGGGCCTGATTCCACATTTCATGCCTGTTAACTATGGACAGAATGGTTCCTCTTTGACAGACCACTTCTTCCATGATGGCTGTTTCTGGGAGTGAAAACATGTCTCCAACATCAGCTGGAGAGGGAGCAGCATAAAGGGAAATGAGCATTGAGTTTGAAATAAAGAGATCTGCTTTATGCTGGAAGACACTTCAGAACAGAGAATGCTGAGACTGGGAGGAACCTTTGAGCTCCTCTATGCTGAGGAACCTACTATGGATATTGTACAGATGAAGAGAGAGAGAGAGAGAGAGAGAGAGAGAGAGAGAGAGAGAGAGAGAGAGAGAGAGAGAGAGAGAGAGAGAGAGAGAGAGAGAGAGAGAGAGAGAGAGAGAGAGAGAGAGAGAGAGAGAGAGAGAGAGAGAGAGAGAGAGAGAGAGAGAGAGAGAGAGAGAGAGAGAGAGAGAGAGGGGAGAAGGAGAGAGAGAGAGAAGAGAGAGGGGAAAAGGGAGAGAGAGAGAGAGGACCCCATTTGGGGTTTTGTTAGCAAAGATACTGTTGTGGTTTGACATTTCCTTCTCCGGCTCATTTTACAGATGAAGAAAATGAAGCAAACAGGGTTAAGTGACTTATCTGGGGTCACACAATAAGTAAGTATCTGAGGCCACAAAATGAACTCAGGTCTTCCTGACTCCGGATACGTAGATAGATGGATGGATGGATGGATGGATAAACAGGCAGACACTGGCCAAGGCATAGTAGATAAGAGCTCTGAGGCCAGAGACAGGAAGATCTGATTTCAAATCCATTTTCAGACACTTAGTTCCTGCATGATCCTGGGCAAGTCAATTAACCTCTATTTCCTCAATTGTAAATGGGGATAATAACACCACCTTCCCTTTCATGGTTATTTTGAGGATCAAAGGTAATCCTATTTGTTGAAAATACTTAATATGATACTTGGCACATAGTAGGTGCTATATAAATGTTTATTCCCTTTGTCTTCCCCTGTTCTCCAGCAACTCTAAACCACTGTTCTTTTTATCCCAGTACACAGCCTTGCTCAAGATCGTAAGACAGATTACAATCATTCGTAGATTAGCCTGATTATGCTTTTTAAAAAGAAACCTTATTGGAACCTGACTTTGACATAACTTCTCACGCAAAATACTTTCTCATCATTCCAAATGGGACAAGGACAATGCTAGTGGAGGCTATATACCTGTCACAACATATCTGTTTGTCCAGGTTCTGACTGAACATGGGAGATGGAGAGATGAAACCAAGGTCCAGAATATGACGTCTGAGGGGCATTCATTCATTCAAAAGAAGCAAGATGGGTAAGAGACAGTAGGGGTGTCAGAGAACTATAGATAGATGGATAGATGGATAGGGAGAGAGAGAGAGAGAGAGAGAGAGAGAGAGAGAGAGAGAGAGAGAGAGAGAGACAGACAGACAGACAGACAGACAGACAGACAGACAGACAGAAATATCCATACATATAGATACATATGTGTGTGTGTGCATGTATAAATGACATGCTCATTTGAGGAAATTTAAAGCCAGGAATGGGAATGCAGAATGGGGATCATTTGAGTGATACATAACGGAAGGAAAAATGCAAGCAATTGCATGATCAGAGAACAATAGTACACCAGGACAGAAAAAGGAATCGTTAAGGAGTTTAGATAATATTAGTCTAGATTAGAGGAAAGGAATGTAATCATTGTGAGGGACAGCTACTGGAGTAGTATACTATCTTCTGTGTCTGTGTGTCTCACTCTTTCTCTCTCCCCCCTCAGCCCCCCAGAGATATATGTAACATCTCTTGGCAACTTCCTCAAGGCACAAACATAATGATCAGCATCAATCTGATCTAGTGCTTAACCCTCTGCCCCTTTAACTCCTGCAGGAGGCTTTTTACCTATCCCATTGATAATTCCACTCTTATGAAACTGAGAGTTCCCATAACATTTCATCCAATTTTGTATTCTTGTATAATCAGTTTATGACTTTCGAAGGGCCAGGTCTGTATCATTTCCCCAATGTTGCTTTTCTAACTAGCCTTGTACTGTTTATAAAATGCTTTTGGCAATATTAATACTTCCTGTTTCTATAATACTATAAGCTATTTCAGACTCTTTCTTCACAAGAATTTCAAGAAAGAGGCAGTAAAATTATCATTATCCCTATTTTACAGAGGGGAAAACTGAGGTCTGGAGAAGTTACAAGGTCATAAAGTTTTTAAAGCTGCAGAACTGTGAATTGAACCGAGATCTTCTAATTCCAAAGCTATGTTCTTTCCACTTCAACATGCTACTGGTAAAATTATCAGACTTCAATAAATATTAAGAGCTCACTAACTGTAGAGAAGTATGATAAGTAATGGAAGAGAAATACAGCAATGGGAGAAAATACAATTCCTGACCTCATTGAGGCTTACAAACCAGAAGCAGGCTATGTCTGAAGCCATAACTAGGGCAGGGTGATCTGGGCTCTGCTCCAGGACACTGAGATTATAGAGAGCAAAATCCCTCACCCACACAATGATGATTAACAGGGTAGAAATGTGAGACTGGCAAGAATTTTAATTCCTAATTTAAAATGAGGAAAATGAGGACCAGATTTGCTCAAGGTTACACAAATGGCTAGTAAGTAGTAAGGCTAGAATTCAAACCTGTTTCTCTTGACCTTCAGGCTAAGTTTTTTCCAGTATTCCACACACATGTTGAAAAATACACACACATGAAAAAATACACACATATCTATATATGTGTACACACATTTATATATATATATATATGCATATATATACATATGTATACATATATAAATGTATATTCATGACGTGTATTATGTATATGTGTCCTGGAATATATCTACATATATGCATGCTTGTATGTACATATTTATATCTATACATAGACATACATATGTAGGTATATGTGTATATATCTATATCAATATATCTATAATTCTATGTCTATATTACTATATTTATAGCAATCTATTCTATCTGTATACTTATATATAAAGAAATCTCTATTGACCTTTTCTTATAAATATGATAAATATCAGGCCATAGACTTTGAGAAGGAAGAGAGCTCAGATATATAGTTCTCCTCTGTGCTTTTATAAATACTCAAAACAGGGCCAATGAAAATTGAGAAATATGCCTATATGAATATAACTGGACAGAGTCAGAACTAGATACCAAGGTCAGTCTGTGCCATTTCCCAGTGCTCTCATATTCTCTCATTAGGGTTCCAGGTAAGTCAGAGTCGGCTGGCCTTGCCTGGGACCTGCACTCCCTGCCTTGGCCTGCTTCATTGCTGAGTTATCTACTGGAAGTACATCACCCATTCCTATAAGTATAAATTTATAAAGGAAGCTTAAAAGGTTGGCAGAGTGGCCCAAAGTGAATTTCAGAATAGATATCTTAATGTCCTCATGTAAATTAGAGGCATTTGCTCACTGTGCAGCAATTGGCATCTGAAAATCTGCTAACCTAATGATCTATGAATTATGAGCATTTCGTTAACGTCACTCTCCTCATATTCCTGCTGAGGACTACCCAGACACTGGCTATGTTGTTCTTCTCCCCTCAGACCGTAGAGAATTTTTAAAAAATTGCAAAGAGTTGGTGTGGTTATTTGTTATGTTTTATTTCATCTTCATAGTTACATGAAAGATGTAATTATGCCAGCCAGTCAAATTAGCATGAGACCATAGGCCCCAGGCCTAGAAGAAATTAGGCCATATCTGAAAACTAATCAAGCTGCTGGAAAGTAGACATTTACTTTCAAATACTTTGGCCCTGGATCTATCCTCCTGGAAAGATCACTAGACCTAGATATTGATATTGACGAACTGGATTCTAATTCAGGCTTTGTTAGTTACTAGCTATATGACTTTAGGCAAGCTGATTGACCATGCTAACCAGTTTCCCAGCTCTAAATTATACTTTTTTTAAAAAGATAGATGTATATATCTATATGTGTGTATATATACACATATAGATAGATAATAGGTGATGGATAAATAGATGGATAATTGGATGACATAGATAAAGATAGGGTAGATGACTGATAGAGATAAATAGATATAAGCTTGATAGATATATAAATAAATAGATAAATCTAATGTATATATCTATATACGTGTATATACATACATAGATAATAGATATAGATGTATAGCAAGATGACAGATAGATAAATGGATGGATAGATGATAGATAGATAGATAGATAGATAGATAGATAGATAGATAGATAGATAGATAGATAGATAGATAGATAGATGGATAGATGGACGGACGGACGGACGGACGGACGGACGGACGGACGGACGGACGGACAGACAGACAGACAGACAGACAGACAGACAGATAGATAGATAGATAGATAGATAGATAGATAGATAGATAGATAGATAGATAGATAGATAGATAGATAGACAGATAGATAGACAGACTCTCATTTTTTTTGGACTTTCTGTTTCATTGGTATAGGGAATTCCAGTGTAAAAACTTGTTGCACCGGGGCAGAAAAGCAACTTTGCCTTAAAACACTGACTGTACCTGAAAGGTTAGGTCACTGATCCCTAGTGATACATCTAGTATGTGACTGAGATAGTGATTGATTCCATGTTGTCTTGATTTCAAAATCCCTGCTCAGATATAACAAGTCGTTATTTCTAAAAATAGTCTCATTATTCACATTTCTCAAGGTGTTATGGTATAGTGGATAGGGCATCAAACAGGGAGTCTGTAAGACCTGGGCTTCAGCCATGCCTCTAATTCTAAGCATTTATGTGACCATGGATGAGTCCTTTAAGCTCTCTGAGCCTCAGTGTCCTCATGAGGAAAGTGAAGGAGCTAGACAAGTTGGCTTCTAAGGTCTCTTCTACCTCTGTGTCTATGATTCTATAATTATCACAACTAGTGATAATAACGCTCTCCTAAGTTCCTACTCTGATCCCTTATCATGGCGGTCTTCATAAGTGTGGAAATGCTTGGCACCACAAGGTTGCTCAATGGGTGGTCAATTATTTTGCTTATAGTAACTTATGAACCCACTAACTAAGGAAAGGAGGAAAATAGCCATCATTGTCATCATCGTCATCATTATCATCACCACCACCACAGCTACCATCACCATATACAGTCTAGGGATATTTAATCCCTCATGCAACTCTGCCATTTGTAAGCAGGGATAGATCAGAAAATTGTTTTCTAAGACAGGCACTTCATTTTGGATTGTTATGTTCAAGACTGACTTATGTGCAGTAAAACTCCATCCTTTATCTGGTTTGAATAGTTTAACAGAAATCATCTTCTAGATAGTTCCTCCTTTATCTCAAGTCATCTGCTCACTGTACTCTTTCCTTAACAAAAAATTTCAAGGAAACTTTCCAACTATGAACATTTTGCTTGTAATATTGTTGTTGTTCAGTCATTTTCAATCATGTCCAACCCTTTGTAACTCTATTTGGGATTTTCTTGGCAAAGATATTGGAGTGGTTTGCCATTTCCTTCTCTAGCCCATTTTACAGATAAAGAAACTGAGGCAAACAGGGTTAAGGTGACTTGCTCAAGGTTACACAGCTAGTAAATGATTGGGCCCAGAACTGAACTCAGGAACTTTAGTCTTCCTGACTCCAGGCCAATCAATCTCTTCTCTTTGCCACCTTGCTACTCTTTCTATGGCCTTTCTTTTCTCTGACAGCCAATGAATTTCTAATGTCTTCTCTCTTTTCTTTCAGTAACTAGGTGGGGAAGTGAATGAGGAGTTACACTTGTAATCAAGAAAACATACATTCTCATGTGGTCTTAGACAATGCCTGCCAATGTGATACTGGGCAAGGGACCTAACTTCTCTCATCATTCTTTCCTTCTTTACCTATGAACTCTCTTTAAATTCTCTGAAACCATTTGGTCCCAGACTATCTTCCCTGGAGATAAAAACAATTACATATCCATGGTAGCTAACATTTATATGGCATTTTAAGATTTTCAAAACTTTCGTCATATCTCAATTAAATTCATGACAACCCTGGGAGGTAGGTGCTATCATTATCTCCACATTATAGATGAGGAAACTGAGGCAGAGGGAGGATCAGAAACCTGCCAAAGGGCAAGTTCCTATTAAGTATGTGTGAGGCAGGACTTGAACTCAGTTCTTTCTGACTCTCAAGTCCTATGCTCTCTCTACTTTACCATCCTGTTACCTACCTACAAGTCTCTATGTATCAGTTTTTAAAAAAAGAAAAAAAAACCAGAAAACAGAAGAATGAGTAAAACAGCAATCCCTGCCTTTGTGACTTATATTAGCAATTTTGCCACTTACTAGGTAAGTATGATCTTCACCAAGTCACTTAGCTACTCTAAGATACAATTTCCTTAAATGGGATAATAATATTTTCAGCATCTATCATATGGATATTTCTTTTTTTTCTTCCAATTCAATAAACATTTATTATATATCCATTATGTTCAATGTCCTGTCCTAAGAGCAAGTGATATTCTGCATGCAAAGAACATTTTGATTTAAAAAAAATAAGTATAATGGATATCTTTTATTTCCATATCACAATCATGTCTGAATATGCTCATATACCCACTAATGATCTTTCCCTTGTAACAAAGGAAAGAAAAAGCACATAAGAAAAACTAACTGACACATTCACTCTTCTGACAACGTAAGTAACCTTCCACAGCATGGAAGAAGATATATACTCAAAAGAAAATGTTCAAGATATAGTCTTTCAGTCATGTCTGACTCTTTGTGACCTCCATTCCAGGTTTTCTTAGCAAATATACTGAAGTGGTTTGCCATGTCATTTTCCAGCTCATTTTATAGATGAGGAAACTGTGCCCAACAGGGTTAAGAGACTTGCCCAGGATTATATAGCTAGTAAGGGTCTGAGGCCAGATTTGAACTCAGGAAAATGAGTCTTCCTGACTCCAGGCCCAATGTTCTATCCACTTCACCCGCTAGCTACCCCTAGAAAAATGAAATATTCTAAATAACTAATAATTAGAGTAATAAATAAAAAAGACTCTGAAGTTTTACCCCATATCCTTCAATTTGGCAAAGATGTAAAAAAAACAAAACAAAACAAAAACTAAACCTAAACATGACAATTATTGCAGAGTCTCTGGGAGGAAAAAGAGACACACTAATAACTGTAGTGGAACTGTAAATTGGTACAACTATTCTGGAAAGCAACTTGAAACTAAACCTCAAAAGTCACCAAATGGCACACAAGCTTTGATCCAGCAGTACCACGACTGTGACTATACTTCAAAGAGAAAAAAGGAATAACATGGACAACAAAAGCTATGGCAGCTATTTCTGTTATAGAAATGAACTAAAAAATAAAGGGTGCCTACAAATTGGAAAACTACTAAAAATTAGGATGCATGAATATAATGGAATATTATTGTGGTATTGAAATTGTTGAAAAGGTAGATTCAGAAAAAGCTGGAAGGACTCAATGTAGAATGAAGCGATCTGAACCAGGAAAACAATTTAATTTATGTAGTACCAACAACATAAAGGAAAAAAAAAACACTGTGAGCACTTGAGAATTCTTCATCAACCAGAGTATGGATGATGAAGCATGATATCCACACTTGTACTGAGAAGCAATGCAAGGTTCAGAATGAGGCATACTTCTTCAAACATAAGCAATGCATGAATGTGTGCTTCCTATGTGTATTTGTGGTGAGGGTTTTGTTTTTCTCTTTACTTCCCTCAGTTTTAGGAAAGGTTAGGAAAAGCCGGGTTAACTGATAAGAAAAAGGGAAAAGAAAGAAATAAATTAGGAAAGAAAAAAAGGAAGGAAAGAAAGAGAAAGAAAGGAAGGAAGGAAGGAAGGAAGAAAAAAACAAAAAAAGAAAGAAACAAAGAAAGGAGTCATTGAAGCTTTTTTGATGCATAGAAGAAAAGAAAGGTCAGAAGGAAGCAGACAAGCAATACAGCTTTGAAAGGTATATGCTAATTTTACGAAAGTAGCATATAATATTTTCAATTTCATGTGCTATTCTCTCTTTTTTATATTTCTATCTTATAGAAGTGTTCATTGTATCTGGTGATTATCAAGTTCAGATTTTTTTTTTTTTAACATCAAGAGATGCCTCTTCTATAGACAGATACATTTGCGTTGTATCTGGCCCCTCAAAATCTCTCTCCAAAGCATGGGGGCCTTCTTGTTCACACACAACAATGACAATCCATCTAGCCCAATGTTCTCATTCCACATGTATGGAAACAAAGACTTGTATCTCCTTAGGAAGTGAAATCACTTGGCCCATGTCAAATAACTAGACAGAGGGGATGTGAATTCAAGTTTCATGATGCCCACCCACTCTAATCTTTTCATTGTACCTCCCCCCACCCCCACTGTCTCTCAACTGTACTGTGTTCTGCTAGGTTCCAGATAGAATCCCAATTGTGCTTTCAAAAATATATCTTTGAGATGTCAGATATAGAGTACTGAAAAAAATCCTTTGTCTTCCCAAGCCAAAGAACATGAAAACAAGTTTATGACCTGGGAAGAGAGATTTTCAATGCCCTGGTTACTATTACTGCCAGGAAGACAAGGTATAATGATTCATTTTCCTGCTCTCTGCATCATCCACAAGGGGCTTTGGAAAAACTAGGCCTAGGAACATAATTACAAGAAATAGAAAATGAGGTGGAGGCCAAATTAAGGAAGTGAGCCTTAGGCATAAATTTAAACTGGTGACAATCTTTCAGCAAACTTCTCCTGAAAGGGAGTTAAAAGGCTCCAATATTTGTAGAAAGCTATTAGATAAAAGGAATAGAAAATCAACAGGTGCAGAGCCCAGTGAGTCCAACTTCTTAGGACATGCTGTAATCCATGGTGGTTTTCAGAGGTGGTTCATTTCCTGTACATGTGCTTGATTTGCATAATTTGCAGCACAGTCTCATGGGAGCAAACTCTAAACTTCCAGGAAGGACATTTCCTCTGGGCAGTTTTGGAAGAACAACTAGGCTAGAAAGAAGTGTAGATCAGCTGGAGTTCAGGGTTGGAGTCTGAGTTGCTCTCCTACTCATCAAAATTATGTTTATTCAGTGGCAGAATAAAGGCAGTCTCAGAAGAAAAAGAAGGAAGGAGTGGCTTTGTGGCATTAATAATAATTATGCATTTATTTCAAGTATCCACATAAGAGAATTCCTAGATGAACCTCTTGTGTCTCCTTAATATAGTGGTGAGAGTTCTTTGAATTAGTTAACCCCATTTCAAGGTTTACTGATTGTTAACAAGATTAAGATGGAAGAAGACTTTGCCTTGGAAGTAATGATGTAATCTTGAAAAAGTGAGAATTTACCTGAGCCTTGATTTTACCCTCTCAATCTGGAAGTATCCATTGGTTCTGCTCTTCCAGTCCTACAACTCCATTCTGCTCCTACTGCACCTTTCTCTAACGGGTTGGCTCCTTCCAAAACCCCCTTTTTAAGGAATGTGCCCAGGCCAACCATTTGGTCATTACTCTTCAGGTTAACCATATGACAGGGTAGGGAACCTGTAGCCTTAAGGCCACCTATAGCCCTCTAGGCCCTCAAGTGTGGCCTGTTGACTGAATCCACACTTCATGAACTAACAGCAATATTGCAAGGTGATCAACTGTGAATGACTCAGTTATTTTCAGCAATACAATCATCACAGTGTGGGTACCTGCCCTTGAAGGGCCACACTTGAGGACCTAGAGGGCCACATGTAGTTTCAAGGCTGCAGATTCTCCTCACTGTGTCATCTTCTTACTTTTCAGTGTTTTTGCAAACACTCCACTTTCCCAGCTTCCCCTTATCTGTGTAGCTTTCTCTTATTAAAATATAAGATCTTTGAGGACAGAGACTTTCTTTCTGCTTGGTAAACACATGGTCTAGCACATAATAAATGCTTAATAAATGTTGAGAACTTGGTTTCTTACCACCATGTTAAAGATCAATCATAAATCCATGGCCAATTCATAGACCCTTGTATTGGTCTTTTAGAAAGGAAGAGAACTAGAGAAAGAGATGAAGTAAAGAAAGAGACTATATACTGAGGTTAAGACTCAGTTACCTGAAGTGTAACGTCTACAAGGGCTTTCCAAGAGAGCCACATGATCCAGGGAGAAGAAGAACCATGTGACTCCTGAGAAGGTAGTGGGTGGAGGCAGCTATTATGCAGCAAAGCTAGTCTAGAGCAAGCTGGAAATAACATGAATGCAAGCTGCTAACAGAATGGTAGCCATGGCAGCCATAGTGAATGACAGAGAACCAACCTTCGTAGACTAAGCAGCAAACTGGAGAGCCAGTGTGGGGAAAAGAAAAAAAATAGACTTTGGCCTTCAACGGTATTGTGAGTGGCAGGGGCTTTTTAGGTCCAAGGAAAAAAAATGTTGACTGACCAGGGACTAAAAATAAATTGCTTTTGTAGGTATACCTCAATCCCAGACTATTGTTATAACTAAGAGGACTGTGTAGACCAGCAGTGTCAAGCTCAAATAAAAACAGGGCTATTCATTCCCATGTGAGGGGACCTACTGCTGAATATTTACTTGGTTGTTAAAGGTAGTGGTATCTGCGGTTCATTGTATTTTTATTTAGTTCCCAACTGTATTTCAGTATGGTTCAGCTATATATGCCCACTCATCCCCTCTTTTGTGTCGGCCTTTGGGGAATGTGGGTATTCCCCAAGGATTGGGTGATGTTCTAGCAACCATTAGTGCTTTCCCTTTGTGTGCAGTGGCCTTACCCTTACTATAATTCTTAAGGACTTTAAATGTCCCTATACAGGGCGGAAAGTGAATCGAAATACCATCTCTGTGACCTCCAGTTGACTTCATGGAAAAGAGATGGGTGGAGAAGAGGAGAGGAAGATACCTAGTGAAATACTGTAAGATGCACTATGAAAATACTCATCTCTGCTTTATAGAATGAGGAATGTGAGACTCAGAAAAAGAGAATAGTCCAAGGTCACACAATTAGTAAAAAAGAAGAACCAGGACTAAACCTACATCTTTCTACGCAATTTTTCTGCTTCAGCCACAAGTTCCAATGGGATGAAAGAAAGCAGAGACTACCCTAGTTCCTCTGACCTCTCATATCAAGAAGGTGCTAAGGAGGCGAGCACCTGGCTCAGTAAGAGGGCAACAAGAGGGGGTGGAGAATAGCAATGGGGGTTGTTGAGAGAGGACCCCGGGCAGAGCGTCATATCCACCTCCGAGGCTAGTCCTGGGGTTAGCAAAGGAGAACCTGGCTGATATCAGCAACAAAAGATGTCTGAAAGACACCAGTAGAGAAAAGATTTCAGAGTGGCAGAGAAAACCCTCATCAAGACAATGGGAGAAGCCTGGGCCCAGTTGAGATTATCAAAAAGGTAGAAAGAATTGGTCCCAGAGTAAGACAGTGCTGAAAATGGCACATAACAGCAAAAGTGTATGGATGAGTCAATAGATTCTATGAAGGTGTCTCATCAAATACCCAGATATGCAAGTGCTCTGGGTATTAGGAAGCCATTAGAAAAAAGCTAATTTTAGCATGATTGAAATGTGAAGTCATTTGGTTTCTTGTAGACAAATTGGGTACACTTGTTGATTTTTCTTTTCCACTCTGCTCATAGAATTTCTCTCTGCTTTGGAAGAACCTCAAAGATGATCTAATGAATCATACCTTTCGCAGCTAGGTAGCACAGAGGATAAAATTAGAAATTTAAAGTCAAGAAAATCGGAATCTGAATCTTGCCTTGGACACTTACTACTTGCATTACCCTTGGGGAAGTAACTGAACTTTTCAGTGCCTCAGTTTCCTTATCTATAAAATAAGGCAATAGTAGCATCTACCTTATAGCATTGTTGTCAAATGAGGTAACATATAAAATGCTTTGCAAACCTTTATGTGCTAAATAAATACTATTATTATTATGGAGATCATTAACATTAATAGTAAGCATCTTCTTTATACCATCTCTAACAGATTTTAGTCTGTGGTGAAGGGGAAACCACTTATTCCTGAAATTTCCTTCTGATACCTTCTGGACAATGGACAAAAAATGGAAGAATTAAGTATATTGGGCTTATGAGTGAGGATGATTGTCCAGGGAGTTTGTCTGGAAATTGAATCAGGTGAATTGTGACACTCTCCCAAGAGACTGTTTTGTTCTTGTCATTCCCAGAACCTACCCCAATGCCTGGGACATTATAAGCACTCAAAGTAATGCTTGTTGATTGATTGCTACTTCATTTCCTTGGCACCCTGGCACCAAGGTCATGAAAGCTCAAAGTCTAGATGTGTTTCCAAAAGAAGTAGCCAGTTTGGGGGCAAAGCTGACCAAATTGTCACCTCATTTTCTTTGCTCTCGGGTTAAGTAACATGTGAGTGAATGAAATCTACAATCTATATGTATTTAATAGAAAGGCATTGAATCAAAACAAACTCAAGTCCGATCTTTGACCAGTAAGCCTTTTGCTAGTACTCCTCTGCTCCATCTACAACCTGGTGGAGAAGAGGAAAAAAAATGAATTTCAGGCAAATATTTCAAGGCAGAATGACATGGCCCTTCAATTCACCTTCTTCAGGAGACAGACACAATTCCAACCTGAGTGGCTACATGAGGAGGAGCCTTCCAGAGACTAGGTGATGTGTGACTTGAAAGCTAAATTCAAAATCAACCCCAAGCTTGAGATTAGAAACCCTCAACATAAATAATAGCATAAGTAACATGTCAACAAAAGCAGAAGTGGCTTCTGTGGCTTTTTAGAAACAGCATTGAGATGAAACGATTATGACCACTGCCTCCCGGAAAGACCAAAAATTACACTGTTCTCCATTGTGGAAATAGATCAAATTCAAGGACAGCTGACATGGGAGCTATGACAAATATACACAGCTCACTTCTTTTCACACAGGTATGGGAGAAAAGTCCTTTGGAGCCAGAAGGCCTAGACTCAAGTCCCAGAGTCACCATTAAAAAACAAAGTTTTACTGATATGTTTTGTTCATATATTACGAACATTGGCAGATTACTCCTACTTACTGAAAAGTCTCTTGTAATACCATAAAACAGTTATGTAAAACTACCAAGAGAATGACCTCATTTGAAAGTACATACAACATTTAACAGGCTTTGCAATTCCTCCATCCCCCCACTCTCTATTTTGAAAAATTAACAGAAACTAGTTTTTTTTTTCTTTTCCAGCTCACTCCATAGGGGGAAAAAGAGAGAGAGAGAGAAATCAATTTCTTCTAAAAAATATGCACCGTCAAGCAAAACAAATTCCCTCATTTGCTGTAAACAAAAATAGGTATATTTCATTCTGCACCCTAAATCTATCACCTCTGTAATGTTCAGCATCATTGGTCTTCTGGAATAATGGACTGTCATTAAGTTGATCAGAGTTTGGAAGGCTTCAAAGTATTGTTTGTACACAATTGCTGTTGCATAAATTGTTCTCAAGGTTCTGTTCATTTCATTCTTCATCAGTTTATAAAAGTCTTTAAAATTTATTCATTTTTATAATATTGATTTGATATTATAAATTATTCTGTGGTTTCTGCTTTAATTTTTGTTTTGGTTTTCTACATTAGTTCATGAGTCTTTCGTGTATTTTAAAGATGTTTCCTCATTTCTGATAGCATAACAGTGCTCCATAACATTTATATGCCATGACTCATACAGCAGTTCCTCAGCTGATGACTCTCCCATTAATTTTCAGTTTTCAACCACAAAAGATTTGCTGCAAATATTTATTTTTATTTGTTTCTCAAATAAAGAACTTTCTTTTCTTCTTTTTGATCTCCACCTCTCCCCTCTCCTAGTATAGGCCTAACAGTGATAGGACAAAGGGCCTATACTGTTTAGTAAATTATTATGGGACATAATTCCCAACTGCTCTGTAGGATGCTTGTACCATTAACTATGAGATTTTGGCCAGTCCCCACACCTGAGTCTTTTCTCAATCTGCAAAATAGGTATAATGATACTGGCCCTACATCCCTTACAGACTTGTGAGGAAAACTCTTTTTTAAACTTTAAAATGCCTTAGGAACATTGCAGCTATGTTCCTCCACAATATGAATGGAAACTACTTCTCCAAACTTTTTATTGTCCATGGGGAACTTCATATTCCATCCAACCTGGACCCTGAGCTGTTTACTGATCTGGATATTTCACATTCAGCTTCTCTGCTGAATTCTCCTCATCCTGACCTTTCAGATCCTCTATGTTATCCAAGACTTCGATGACCTACCTCCTCCCTGGTAAACATTTCCCTGAACCCAAATTCCCCCACAAATCTTTCTACCTTCTGACATTTCTAAAATACATCAATATTTCTTTGGATCCTATCATACTCTATGCTATATTATAGATTATTAAAAAGCTATCAATAAAGATTTCTTTTGGTAGGGAATTGGGGTTAAATCACTTGCCCAAGGTCACACAGCTAGAAAATGTCTGGGGCCAGACTTGACCTCAAGTCCTCTTGACA